>NC_067220.1:10293126-10353126 GCF_019924925.1 Ctenopharyngodon idella | reverse complement strand
ACCACAAAACCAGTCATAAGGGTCAATTTTTTTAAACTGATATTTATACGAATTCCGAAAGCTGAATAAATAAGCTTTCGTTGATGTATGGTTTGTTAGGATAGGACAATATTTGGCTGAGATACAACTATTTGGAAATCTGGAATCTGAAAAAAAAAAAATATATTGATAAAGTCGCCTTTAAAGTTGTCCAAATGAAGTACTTAGCAAAGCATATTACTTACAAAAATACATTTTTGCTATATTTATGGCAAGAAATTTACAGAATATCTTCATGGAACATGATCTTAATATCCTAATGATTTTTGGCATAAAAGAAAAAATTGATAATTTTGACCATTCAATGTATTGTTGGCTATTGCTACAAATATACCTGTGTGTCTTATGGCTGGTTTTGTGGTCACATTTGTTTAGTTCCTGAATGAATCAATGTTTTGAACAAATTGGTTGAATGATTCAAAGATTCACTCATAAAGACAGCTGCTTTGCTGCCACCTACAGGCATATCGATGTAAAAATATTCTGACAATAAAATAATCCCATGACTTTTTAATATTTCATTAATTTGCATGAATTTGAATATCAAAAATTTACAAGCTTCTGGTATTTTTGTTTTCCATTACATTCAAATCTAAAATTCCAATGAACGTTCAGATAAATCATACCATCATGTCACAAACATTAGCTGCACAAACATTACTTTTAATATCATGTTATGTGACACGCCATAATGTGCTAACATATTTGTGATATTGCTATTAGCATATGCTCGTATAAATAAGCTATCAGAAGGTACCATATGTACTCAAACGTGTGACAACAGCTTATGGCAGAATATATTTAGCCAAGCTTGATGAAACTGTCAGGAACGTTTATTGCATTAGAGCACTGTTGACAAAGTTGACAAAGACACCTGCAAGACTATATTACACTAATGTTTGCTAAAATTTCATTTACAATTTTTCTGTCAGATAAGTGAATTTAATGAATTGAATAGGGAAACACATTAAATGAAGGATAATGTGTTTTGAATATCACTTATACTGCTAATTAGAAATATAATTCTTATTGTAAATATTATTATATTCCTTTCTGCATTTTTTTTTTTTACAATTAAAAACATTTTATAACCATAAAATTGAATTGATTTTATATGTAACTCTGGGCTCAAACTAAAACCATTAAAAAATGTGTTACATAAATTTCATTGTATTACCATGAAATACTATCAGTGAGAAATCCGTTTCATTTGCCTCTAGACCTGACCAAACGGCAAAGCCAGTCTACTGCCTATAGGCCAAACAAATGAATAGATGAGTCAATGGAAGTCCAACACTAATCTACGTCTGTTTAATGTCTCTGAGAGCACCAGTGGCACTCGTAGAGGCCTGTTGTAATGAAGGGTCAAACTCAAGCCACGCATTACAATCCGACTGATTGTGAGATGGCAAGCTGAAAATTGTTGCCATGGATCAATGCTAGAGCAATCTGTGAAAGGAGAGCAGTGCAATAGCTCTGTTACTAATCAATGGCTATTCATTTTCAGCTACTGCACAGCCTCGGATGAGACATTTAATAGTGCGTGGTCAGATAATTACCACCTCCAATTAAGTTCTGGTGACAGGAAGGGATAAATGAAGACCATACTCGATTGACTTTAATGGAGAGACATGCCACACTCCGATCGAAATCATGTAAATGGCTGCCATTGTCACATCCTCCAGTGAAGCATATATGGTCCGTAATGAACTTGGATGGAAATGTTCAACTTTTTAAGCAGCAGTTGCGAAGTGCTGCAAAGGTAAAACTTTCCTTTTCCACCCTGAATGCATACGTGTATCACATTTATTAGCCTTTTTTTTTTTTTTTTTTTTCATTTGTGATACGTCATGCAGATGTAGAACAGCATTCAGAAAATGGTAAAAAAAAAAAAAAAAAAAACGTTTTATTTGGCTGTTCAGTCCTCAGATGCTGAACATCATTTGAAAAATATGATGCTTAAAATAAAATATACAGTGCTAGCCAGTTGATGCACTCTTTCACATCTGTCTTTGTACATATATGTCTGTTTACAAAGCAATGGGCCTGATAATGGTCCGGTTTCACAGACAGGGCTTAGTCTAAGCCATTAGGCCTTAGTTCAATTAAGGTATTTAAGTAGTTTTTATAAATGTACCCTAGAAAAAAAAAAAACATTACTGATGTGCATCTTCAGACAAAACAATGGCACTGTCATATTTTAAGATTTAAGAAAGTTGCTTACAGTTAAAACAGCTCAGACATGCATTTTAGTCTAGGACTAACTTAAGCCTTGAATATTCAATACTGTGCATATCGCAAGTTTGTTCTAAAAAAGAACTTCTTGGGTAAATCACGCAAAAGCTGTGAAGAAATATTCGGGTAACATTGCTATGGATATGCATATAATTAATCATTATATGAATACTGTAAATCATATATATATATATATATATATATATATTTTTTTTTTTTTTTCTCATCTTTTAATGAGAATCATTATAATCATTACAACAAAATAGTTAATACCAAATTGTCTCTTATAAGAGGTTCACTCAGAAATCTGAAAATCTCACCAGGTTTTGCTGTATGCCTGCATGTTCTTTTTTAACCATTACATTTTTTTTGAGTATGAATTTAGAAATATGTGCCAAGTCATGATCGCTTTATTTCGCAGAGCCTATAAAACAGCTAATCTTGCATTCTAACAGTCTGCGGCTTTGAAAAACTAATACTACAGAAAGTTGTATTTACTACATAACCTCCCTTCTGTTTGTAGACCAATTATATAAAGAAAAGAAAAAAAAAACTGTTTAATATTATCTCTTGGCTGTGTTCAGAGTACTTGGCAGACGTTTGACAGCCAACAAAGCGTGAAAGTATTAAAGGAATTTTCAGCTGATCTTAAAGGGATGGTTCACCAAAAATGATAATTATACATTATGATCTCACCTTCTTGTCATTTCAAATGACACCTCACTTCCCTGCTTTACGGTCAATACTCCACTATCTTATAAATAAAGGCAAAGGACCATAAAATAAAATAAAATAAAATAAAATAAAAAAATGTTTATGAACTAATCATTTAAAGACATTTGTTTGTAGCTCTCCCACCCAACAGCACTAAGTTATAAGAGCAAAAAGAAACAATTCATACGGCACAAAGCGTTTCAGCACAAAGCAAACATCTGTTTCAAGTATGCGTTTTACAGCCCTCTGCTACAGATCCATCTCTCTGGCTCTCATACTCAATCTGAATGGAATAAACAGAATCTATTGTTGAATTACGTCTCCTCCGAGGATAAACTGTTACTAGTGGGCTCCAAGCACACTCTCCTGTGGTAATTCCTTTATGTCAGGCCCATTAAACTGAAATTGTGAGTTTACGATCGCTGACTGTAAGACAAAACTTTCTCCTATAGCTCTGATACGACCCAAGGGACACATCTGCTCAACTTTAACTCGTGTACATGACTTGATATCAAGCCAGCTTTCCATTTCTGTTTACATATACTTTACATTCTATGTTGAACTTCCCACACAAACCGTGTAATGCAAATTGCACAGCAGATTTCTGTCGGTCTAACCGCAGGACTAACCGCAGGTGTAACGGACGGCTTCGCTGAAATACAAAGACTCATTTTTGCAGGGTTTTGTGGATCGCATTCTTGGCTGCTGGCAGTTTGATTCACAGTGTGAAACATATGAAAATTATTACTGAACAGCGTTGAAATAAAAGCAAATGCTTTTTTTAGCCTTTAAAAGAAGGCTAATGCTTTAAGGCTAGGTTTAACATACTGATAAATTGTATTTTGTATGCATAAGGATGGAAATTAAATGTTAGCATGTTGACAAAATACTCTTATAAAGGCCCATTCACACCACACACAATATCGTTCTGCTTATTCTAAGCAGGCGCTGCAGTTTTGTCGTCTGCCGCTTCAAATGCTCAAGCTCTTCAAAACAGGATGGATTCTGACTCATTTGTACTACATTTTAGCATGAAAGAATACAAAGATGTTTATATGGTTGTAACTCAGAGGTACTGCAATTTGTTGCAATGCGCATGTGTCGAATGCCTGGAGTCAAGTGTAGAATACTTTGCAAGGCTGTGCGTACAACTCTGCATGTTCACAAGCGTACACCCAAAAAACAAAATATACTTTCTGCTTCAGTGTGAACAGGCCTTAAGAGTAAAAAATATGCAGTACATACAAAAAAAATGGGTAAAATAGTCCGTTTTAATATCTTGATTGTACACAAACGTCACAATATTCCTCATTTAAATAATTTTCACCCATATGCAAAATAGTTAAAGAGGTGGTTGATTATAATTTCACTTTTTTAATTTTAGTTAGTGTGTAATGTTGCTGTTTGAACATAAACAACATCTGCAAAGTTACGACGCTCAAAGTTCAATGCAAAGGGAGATATTTTCTTTTAAAAAAAAATTCTGTTTAAGAACTACAACAAACGGCTGGTAGGGACTACAACGAGCTCCTTCCTGGGTTGGTGACATCACTAATTTACATAAACCCTGCCCCCGAGAAAACGCAACAAAGGGGGTGAGGCCATGTTATTGCAATACAGTACATAACACAAATCCAATAGCATGTCATAAATGCAAGATGACAACATGACAAGTTATAACCGTAATTAAACTAAACTATACCTGTTCTATCTTCATGCAGCATATATTCTCTGGTTCTGTAAGCATCTCACAACAGTTCCCACACGAGCGATTTATAGATTATCATGACAGAATATGCTAATCAATGACTTTAAGATAGTTAACTGCACATCAGCTACATAAATTCATCAACTAACCTATTCAAAAAAGTCAAGTTGCATTCTGAACAATTTCTAACATTTTCAGTGAGTCTTCGTGAGGTAATCGCGCTGCTAACATGAGCTCTTGAAACTCCGCCCTCTTCTTGGGAGCAGCAGCTCATTTGCATTTAAAGGGACACAAAAACGGAGCGTTTTTGCTCACCCTCAAAAAGTGACAAATTTAACATGCTATAAAAAAAAATGATCTGTGGGGTATTTTG
Organism: Ctenopharyngodon idella; assembly: GCF_019924925.1. Classification (NCBI taxonomy): domain Eukaryota; kingdom Metazoa; phylum Chordata; class Actinopteri; order Cypriniformes; family Xenocyprididae; genus Ctenopharyngodon; species Ctenopharyngodon idella. Next base: position 10,348,057 of record NC_067220.1, on the reverse strand, counting down.
AGCTAAAACTTCACATACACTCTTCGGGGACATCAGAGACTTATTTTACATCTTGTAAAAGTGGCATTATATGACCCCTTAATAGTGTGTTAAAACTCATGGGCATGACATTTCCCAAAAATGCTCAAAACGGTTGACCAATCACAACACACTGGTCCAGCTGACCAATCAGAGCACACTGCACTTTTCAGAAGGAGGGGCTTTATAGAGACAGGAACTAAACAGTGTTACTAACAGACTGGGAATAGAGGTGCTGCCATAGTGTTGAATATGTGAAAATATAGTGTTTTTTGAACATTCAAGCATGAAAACCTGTTCTAGTAGAGAACAACAACAAAATTAATACTTTATAAAAGGGCATAATATGGTCTCTTTAATTTTTTTATTTTAGCAATTTTAGCAACTTAACACTTATTTTGTTTCAGTTAGTTCCAAGACAACATTTCTAATTTTTATTCTTTAAGTTTAAGTTTTCCAACTAATATTTATTTCAGATTTATTCCAATAAACGGAAATGATTTTAAATAGTTTCTGTTAGTAGTTCATTTGAATCTGGGTCATGGCAACGGTGCCTTAAGATGCTTGTCTAGCTCCCAATCCATATTCCCAACACCACACCACCCATCTTTTTTCTTAAATACGCTAAGTGTTTACAGTTTTATTTTATGTCAACATCATTAATAGTATGTTTTTCCTCTCTTTTTAGACCAACAAAATAAATAAAAAAAGGTCTGTGTTTTTAGATGTACGTCGTTAAAAATAAGAGGAGTTCTTGGGAAAAGTGTACCAAGCTAATTAGTAGAATTTTCCTGCTGCATTTCTGACATTTTCATTTGAATCTCGTCACATACAACACCAGAGGATTTACAAGTTCTCCTTCTGTATGTGAATTTATGCATATTTCTGTTTTATATCATCCTATTCAACGCTGCTATGATTTTGAGACTCACAACTTATGCAAACTTCACAAAACATACATGCTTTCTATTTTTACTCTGTAACATTCATGTTGTAGTCTGGCAGGTTTTTCATTATTTAGCTTCAATGAGAAGTGTGAAATACACACCACCATCCCCCCAGCTACACCTTGGTGTTAGGAGCCTCCGGTGCAGAGGGGAAAGAAAACTACAGTTCTTAAAAAACGCAGGTTAGATTAAGAGGTTGCTAGCTGATGATAATACAGACACGGTTACGCTCCCGAGGCCGTATGACTGACAGCTGCAGGCGAACGGATGAACGATGTTGAATGTTGTTGCTCTGGCGTTTACTGACAGCTTTTAAACAAGAGGACATGGACCAGTCTAGACAGTTGTCTGGACACAGCTGGACAAAGTTCACCCTGTAAACACACTTTGAGATTCCTAAGAGGCAGACATAGTGATTCACATGCTGTTAAAATGTTAAATAAGCAGCTTTAAAACCATTCAATCATGTTTTTACTCGTTTTATTGGGTGACGTGATTCAGAAAGCTGAATGCATGTGCTGTTGACTCATTTTCAATTGAGCATTTAGTTGTATATGTCTGGAAATATTTTTGGAGCTTTACTAACCAAACTAAATTAGGGCCTGTTTTTTCAGTCAAGCATAAAACTTAAACATAAATGCATCAAAGTTAGGTAAAACCAAAAAATAAATTCTTTCATGAATAAATGAACTGAGAAATCAACTTAAAATACAACTTTTACAAAAGCATAAAGCCACAGCAGTAAGAAAAGCCAGCAAGAAAGTGAAATGTAGACGCACTGAGCCTCACACTTTCTCTTCAACTCAAGACGTTTGCAAAAAGCACAGCATGTCACCTCATCAAAATCGTACTGCTGTTACTGCCAAGTTTCTTTACATTTTTTTCAGTTTTATTCCAAAAACCTCAGGAAAAAAACACATATAAATGAAATAAATAAATAAAGTCACATAAGAAACCTGTCAAACACCAAAGTTTGACTATCACTTGGGGAATACTAAAAACATATTTTGTCACGTTGCTATAACAGACCAGAAAGAGTCGACAGCTGTGCTATTTTACACACAAAGTGGGGTCCGATTTTGTTGTTCTGGTCCATCACCCTCAGGACTTAAGCAATAGGGTACAATAAGACCATTTAAAAATTACATTTGTTGCATATACAATTATGCTTTTAGAAGAAGCTTTTATCCAAAACAACTTATTCTGAGATAAAAACCATCTGGATGTACGTTATCCCGCTTATTACACGGCTTGCCACATGAGCAAATAATTAAGCACGAAATATTGATCCGAGTCAAAATATTTTATTAGCTCTTTAAACGCAAAGCTTCCGCTTGTTACGGTACAGTCATAACCATATTTTACATGGCATTTCGCCACATAATTATGGGGATAAGAGATACTGATCTGAGATGAAACTGTTTAAAATCGTAACTGTTTGTTAATCCAACAGTGTACAAAACAATACTCGCAAAATGGCAGCAGCTGCGTTTGTATGAAGCAAGAGAGAGCTAAAGTATAGCTTGCTTACTGCACGACATGGAGGTAATGGAGCGACCACTTGCATTTTTTTTTTTTATAACAGTGGAAACAACTTAAAAAACTCTGTCATTTTTGTTATAATGTGCACGTATAGTACTCTTGCTGTCTATCAAGAGAGAGAAAAATGCAATAAAACCCTTCTTAATTGAAGTTAATTGCGCCTTGAGCACTGGAAACACATCTTACATGGAAGTCTAAATGGCTGGTGTGGTCTTCATAAGGTAAGGTGCAGAAGCATTTGGCTCTTGTGATAGTTTAGAAGAATCCATCTCACACCAGAGCGAGAAAATCACTCTAACCTGAACATGCCAGAAGGTCAAAAAGCGAAGAACCGGTTAAAGGTCTCAGATGTTCTGACGGCAAACACGCAAACTTTCTCAATGCCTGGGTGACTGGATAGAAATAGAGACCTTTTGACAGGAGGGTTTAAGCTGTCATGTTAAACTGCAGAGGAGGAAACATGCACACTTCAGATTCCTTCAAAATGCTCCTAGTGGCCCTAAAAAGTATTTGGGCACTAAAACTGTTTTGCATTAGATGCAAATGACAGTACAATACTTTCAGTCTTCTTTTCCCAACACCACTTATATTGCTTTGCCATTTCCAAGAAAACAAACTTCTTTTTGTCATATGTTTTTCTTTTAAACTATGGAAGCTTGTTTCCTCCATGGAATAAAATGGCTCGTGATAGTTTAGAAGAATCCATCTCACACCAGAGCAAGAAAATCACTCTAACCTGAACATGCCAGAAGGTCAAAAAGCAAAGAATTCACAGAATTGTCAGAATTGTGTAAAAGTCATAATTACCTTTTTAATTGTGAGTTTATCTCTTACAATTCTGACTTTTTTCCCCCACAATTCTGAGTTTATATCTCAATTTGGAATTTTAGGTTATACATTTTTAATTGAGAGAAATAAAGTCAGAATTGCAAGACATAAAGTACAAGGATTGCTTAAGGGTGTAAATATGTTTTCGGGCTACTGTACATAATAGCGGTGTTTGTGCACGTGCATTTGATTTCTGCATGCGGACATAAAAGATGTTCATGCATACAAATGCGGCTCTCCATTTCAAAACCGTCCCCTGTCATAGTCAAGGGCCTCCGATGGCTCTGGAAAGCTATTTGGTTTCCAGCTGGGAGAGTTAAGCTGGAAAGAAATCCAGCAAGTAATATCAACATTCAGCTCATGTACAGTAGCTTCCCACAGTTTTATTCACAGGATTTGGCTATCGAAGCAGAATTTTCATGTTCCTCCTCAAGCTGTAGCCGTGCATTATGAGGAGACCGTTATGAATAGACTGGCAGATTAAACAAATCTGTTTACGCATAACGCTTGATGCATTACCGTGAGGCCTGGAACGGAGCATTTATTTTACCTCTCAAGTTAAAAAAAAAAAAAAAAAAAAAAAAAAACTTAAATTAAAAATCATTTCTCCAGATTATGCTGCGCTGAACAATACGTGCGATTTAAACCCAATTAGCATGTTAAGCTTCTGCAAGAGCCGCCTCGCAAAATGGGCCAGTGTGTATGATCGCATTTCTAATTACTCATTAGTCTTGACTGTTTGGAACAGATGAATCACAGCACCATTATACATGCTGAACAGATTCGATGGATGGAAATATCATGATGAAATCTTCTTCCTAGCGTTTTTTGGCATAAAATGAGCATCAGATTATGGACACATTATCCGCTGTGAGGCCCATATGAGAGATGATGTCCCTGAGTAACGTAATCCTGCCAAAAAAAGAGTAAAAAAGCAAAATGGATGATATTTTTTTCAAAGAAAATGATACACGATTCCATTCTTTTCTGCTTTTAATACAACATATTTAATTATTTATAACAGAATGAAATTATTTATTATTATAATTATTTATAATTTTATATTATATTTTTTTTATTAATTATAAATATTAATTATATAACAAGTTTAAAATAACTTTGAACAGCTTGAGGTTTGAAGGTTTTACTCAGAGAAAGAAAAATTACTAGCACGTTTTAACATGATGCTAGCATGATTTAACATGTTGCTAACATGAAATAACAGGTTGTTAGCATGATTAGCATGTTATTAGCATAAATTAGCACTTTGCTAGCATGAAATAACATTGATAACATGATTTAACACATTGCTAGCATAAATTAGCATGTTGCTAGAATGTTTTAACACACTGCTAACATGAATTAGCATGTCTTAACATTGTCAACATGAATTAGCATTTTTAACATTGTTAACATGCATTAGTATGTTGATAACATGTTTTAACACATTGCTAGCATGATTTAACATTTTGCTAGCTTGAATTAGTATGTTTTAGCATGTAGCTAGCATATTTTACCACATTGTTAACATGATTTAACACTTTGCTAGCATAAATTATTGCATGTTGATGCCATGTTTTATCATATTACTAACATGATTTAGCAATTCACTAGCATAAATTAGCATGATTTTGCATGTTGTTAGGGTGAATTAGCATGTTTAAATAGTAGATCAGTATGGTGGTTTGACAAAGCCAACATAATAATAGTCTGTGACAGTCTGGATGTTGATTCATGAAGTATTTACATTTTAGCGCAGACAGAATAATTACATGATTTTGCATTGCAACTTTTTAAACAAAACAAAACAAAAAACAAAATCCCATTTCTTTCATATCACACGTCCAACCCGAAACAGTGTAACTCTGAATATCTGCTTTTGGCCACAATGTAATTGTTTCATCTACAGAAAAAAAAAAAAAAAAAAAGCAGGAATATGTGTTGATAAATGTTGTTTTTTTATGAGAGCTTTCTTCTGACCCCCCTCAGACTTCACAAATTAAAACTCAGCCAGAAGCAGCCCCATCCTGACCTTCCCGTTCCATTATCTCGACTGTCTCGCAGAGGACAAGGAGGTGATAAGTTGTTTACTGTACGGGTCCAGAGGGATAACAGGGTCCCAGCCTCGGGAAGCACAGTGGCCGTGGCGTTACTGAGCTGAGTGCATTTTCACAGTGCAGTCGCTGGATGTGAGATTTTATGCCTGGTGTGGCAGGGAGAGCCGAGCGACGACAGCGGCTGTCATTTGGGTTCAGCTATTGAGTCGCTGCACATTCAAGGGCAAACCGAAGTTAGATAAGTGAAGTGAGAGTTCACAAAACACAGACATAAAGCATCGACCAACAGCGGCTGATAGCTTTGGGCCCCGAGTCAAACCAATTCTCCAATACGATATTTAGGACTTGGACAAAGAAATAAACAACCCTTCAAAGGTGTTGACAGAGTACAAATCACATTACTACCATACACTTCATTTTTTAATATATTGAATTAAACTTTAAACAACAACAAAAGGATTATTATCACTATCATGTTATTCCTATATATATATATATATATATATATATATATATATATATATATATATACAGTGGGTACGGAAAGTATTCAGACCCCCTTAAATTTTTCACTCTTTGTTATATTGCAGCCATTTGCTAAAATCATTTAAGTTCATTTTTTTTCCTCATTAATGTGCACACAGCACCCCATATTGACAGAAAAACACAGAATTGTTGACATTTTTGCAGATTTATTAAAAAAGAAAAACTGAAATATCACATGGTCTTAAGTATTCAGACCCTTTGCTCAGTATTTAGTAGAAGCACCCTTTTGATCTAATACAGCCATGAATCTTTTTGGGAAAGATGCAACAAGTTTTTCACACCTGGATTTGGGGATCCTCTGCCATTCCTCCTTGCAGATCATCTCCAGTTCTGTCAGGTTGGATGGTAAACGTTGGTGGACAGCCATTTTTAGGTCTCTCCAGAGATGCTCAATTGGGTTTAAGTCAGGGCTCTGGCTGGGCCATTCAAGAACAGTCACGGAGTTGTTGTGAAGAAACTCCTTCATTATTTTAGCTGTGTGCTTAGGGTCATTGTCTTGTTGGAAGGTAAACCTTCGGCCCAGTCTGAGGTCCTGAGCACTCTGGAGAAGGTTTTCGTCCAGGATATCCCTGTACTTGGCCGCATTCATCTTTCCCTCGATTGCAACCATTCGTCCTGTCCCTGCAGCTGAAAAACACCCCCACAGCATGATGCTGCCACCACCATGCTTCACTGTTGGGACTGTATTGGACAGGTGATGAGCAGTGCCTGGTTTTCTCCACACATACTGCTAAGAATTAAGGCCAAAAAGTTCTATCTTGGTCTCATCAGACCAGAGAAACTTATTTCTCACCATCTTGGAGTCCTTCAGGTGTTTTTTCATGTGTCTTGCGCTGAGGAGAGGCTTACGAGAGGCCCACTCTGCCATAAAGCCCCAACTGGTGGAGGGCTGCAGTGATGGTTAACTTTCTACAACTTTCTCCCATCTCCTGACTGCATCTCTGGAGCTCAGCCACAGTGATCTTTGGGTTCTTCTTTATCTCTCTCACCAAGGCTCTTCTCCCCGGACGGCCAGCTCTAGGAAGGGTTCTGGTCGTCCCAAACGTCTTCCATTTAAGGATTATGGAGGCCACTGTGCTCTTAGGAACCTTAAGTGCAGCAGAAATTTTTTTGTAACCTTGGCCAGATCTGTGCCTTGCCACAATTCTGTCTCTGAGCTCTTCAGGCAGTTCCTTTGACCTCATGATTCTCATTTGCTCAGACATGCACTGTGAGCTGTAAGGTCTTATATAGACAGGTGTGTGGCTTTCCTAATCAAGTCCAATCAGTATAATCAAACACAGCTGGACTCAAATGAAGGTGTAGAACCATCTCAAGGATGATCAGAAGAAATGGACAGCACCTGAGTTAAATATATGAGTATCACAGCAAAGGGTCTGAATACTTAGGACCATGTGATATTTCAGTTTTTCTTTTTTAATAAATCTGCAAAAATGTCAACAATTCTGTGTTTTTCTGTCAATATGGGGTGCTGTGTGTACATTAATGAGGAAAAAAAATGAACTTAAATGATTTTAGCAAATGGCTGCAATATAACAAAGACTGAAAAATTTAAGGGGGTCTGAATACTTTCCGTACCCACTGTATATATATATATATATATATATATATATATGCAATATATAGATTACCTATGGCCAAATCACAGCTGTGCTGATACGCTATCTCACAACCAATTCATACATATTTTACAAAATGGCTAATTTGTACAAATTCGTACGACCTCACTCGTACAAATTTGTACGATTTGGGTGACGGGTAGGTTTAGGGGCGGGGTTAGGGGTAGGTCATTCGTACAAATTCATACGAATTGGTCAACTCATAAAATACGTACAATTTGGCAAAAAAGTATGAATTCGTACAAATTAGCCACCTCGTCAAATACGTACAAATTGCCATGAGATCAGGTTGGCCATATCGCATGGCTACAAGTGTCATATTGTGTTTATACAACAGTTCGATGGCACATGTGAGTAAATAAATAAGAAACAACATTGTCTTTAAAAACCTTCTTCTGTGCAGAACTACTTTCTTCTACCACGGATTCAAATCTTTGTTGACAATTTAACAGTTGAGACCAAGCCTCCGTTACTAATTCTAAAACGTCACTTTAGAACTAGTAACGAAGGAACATTGAGACGCTTTATAGACGCTTATTGTATTATGTAGAGTAGAGTATTATGGTATTATGAGAGAGAGATTGACTAAACGAGTGTATTTCCTGCATTTTATATAGCATTCATTCTTCAGGTCGATGTCCATAATAATATGTCATCCATTACAAAAAATAAGTTTAAATGTCCACTGAGGAAAGCGATATCTTTGTCTTTGTCCTTTTAAAAGTTAAGGGGAATTCCAATGACAGCACTAAAACAATTTCCTTGTTTACAACCAGTCCCTATCAATTTGCTACTGACCTACTCAGAAAGACAGTCTACGCCGCAATCTAATGCCGTAATAATGTGACTTTCACTGAAGTCCGTATCACGATCACTAACGGACTCTTTCTCAATACCAAATACAGCATATTATTTATATAAAATAATATTTATTGAACAATAATTAAAATAAAAGCAACAATAGCCATTATAAAAGACGATAAGAAATAAACACACGCAAAACAATTCAAGCAAATGTACAAAAGCAGTGCTCTAGTACAGGATTTAAGTTAAATATAGCCTAATTATAAAGTTGTAAAACTTAATTTTCCACTCGGAACAAGCAATAGATTAATAAGACGAAAGATTTGCCGGTTGGTGTACCCCAAATGAATTATATCTCATGTTTAACCACTATCTACATAAGAGTCAGCGGCAAATTCCCTAAGGACTGGAACTCACATCTCCGAAAGCATCTAAACAAACTGTAAAATAGGCACTATTTTTTATATAAGAGTCAAATATTTGAGGTCTAAATAACATCATTCTCATCTAAAAAACTCTTAAAACTACATTCCGTGACACAGCAACAGTAGTATTTGTAAAAATATGGTGGATTTTTTCGACCGCCATGACAGTTGCCGCAAACGGAGTGATACAACTGTGAAATAGTTCCAGTGCTGATACTGGGGGGATATCAGATTCGAGAACCAGAAAGAACTGTTGTATATGTTAGAGCTGCACAATTAATCGTTAAAAGATAGCAATCCTATGCAATCTCATTTGTGAATGACACCGTTTCGCCTGTGTCCATTAAACTTGTTTAGATTACAACAAATTCTGTTAAACTGACTATAAGCACAATTCACTTGTTAACGATGGTCTCTTCAGTAAAACCCCCTAGTGAAGCAAAGCAACCGTCACAAATGTCCATGTCTTGAAGTGTGAGTCCACATAGATATCTAACGACGGTTGTGTTCATAAATAAGAGACCTGCTGCAGTGACCACAGGGAAGGAAGGACAGGTGTGGGTGTATTAGATCTTAATGGGACCTTGAGCCGCTCTGGGAATTGACTTATTTGGCTCTTGGCAGAGGGGCTGACGTATCGCCGTCACCGTGGCTGATTATAGACGCGCTCAGCAGAATGATGTGTGCTTGGCCTTTTCATGCTTCATTAACAAAATCAGGCAACCTGCCAAATGCATGCCGCAGCTCATTAAGTCAGTAAGGGGAATAATGTTGAATGCAAAGTCTGGGAGAAACCGCAGAGCCGCCCATTAATAACACTCCAGTAGCAGCGCAGGAGAATATGGGCTGGATCATTTACTGGACTGTCCGCTTGCATTTATATTTATTAGTGATGCTTGTACTTAGAGATAGAGATCAGAACGAAAGCATAACTTTTTCCAAAGATCTGCAATGTTTGTGATAGAGATACGAATGATTCCTCAAACCATGTGTGTTGTTGAGGAGAGCTGTTCTAATGCTTTCACAAGAGATCAAACTTACACAGATAAAAACACATAGGCTTGCAATGAAGAAGGGACCATGGCCATATTCATTTGTAAGTACCTAACAACCACCCAGCACACCCTAGCAACCACAGAGCAATGACCTAGTAACCACCTAGGAAGTACTAGCAACAACACAGCAACATGCTAAAATAAAATAAAAGCAGTTAGAATACCATAGAAACAACATTACACAATTTCCATGATTTTTTTTATATATCCTTACAAAAAAATAAGTATGCTTCAAGTTTATTTTAATTAAGTATACTTAAGTAATGTTCAAATATATTTTATCAATGTACTATAAGTATACTTGTAAGTGTGCTGTTTCAATACTACTTGTGACTAACTTTGCCCACTTTTTAGTGTATAAAAGTATACTTTTAAGTATGCTTTATAACAGTAGTAAACTTTGAGTACTACAAGTGAACTTATGTATACTGATAGTTTACAAGTCAAATACTTGTAGCATATTTTTTAGTTTATGAAAGTACACTTTGAAGTCAGTAAACTACTAGTTTAATAGTTTTATATTGCAAGTATACTTGTAATTTTTCTTTAAGTGAACATAACATCATATTTATAGTTTACTATTTATATATCATTTTTACACTTTAAGTATTAATTCCTATTTAGGTATTAATTTTTTATACTTTAACTTTTTCCAATTTAAAAACATTTTATTCTAGCTTCATGCGTCCTTTTTATATCAACACTAGAATGTGGATAAGTTTAATAAAAAACAAATAATAAAAAAAAAACAGTTTAAACATTTTAAACAAAAAGCTGAGAAAATCATAGTTTTGTCAAAGACTATGTTTGGATCGGATTCATCAACACCCCCAAAGCTTCACAGTTGTTAACTCTTTCTGGGTCGACATTAAATTCGGTAACTTTATGGCAATTTTGAACTTATATGCTGTTCAATGTTTGATGATCGCATTATTTTACATTTGCAAAAGCAATCTTCTATCACTTGTTTCTGCTTCAGTTAATAGCAGGGAATGAGTAAATTTGAAGTAAATTCCTATGTACACTACCAGTTGAATAGCCTACATAAAAATTCATATACTCAGAATTAGGAACATATCTGTTTTCTTTATAAATCAATATTTTTAAACAATGTTAGTTTATAAGACAGTATGTAAAACTATGTGAAAAAAAGTATTTAATAGGCTACTCAATCAAAAGAGGAAACGCAACTTCAAGCCAAGTATGCTTATAATACTAAATTATACTTTTAAGATTGAGTACAAGCATAAGCCAAATATACTTAGACTTTTCTGTCAGTATTAAGTCAAGTATACTTACGTGCAATTTTAAGTATACATTCTGAGAAGTACATACAAAGTAGACTAAAAGTATACTTTCTTATTTTTAGTTTAAAAGAAGTATATTAATAGCACACTTGAATAAACTAATTTTTCGTAAGGGTAGATCTCATGTCCGTCATAAAAGTCGCAATGAACAATAAACTTTTGTGTTTTGCTTTGTTCTATGTGGCTCATAATCAATTAATTTACAGAAAATCCGGTAAATCATTTGACTTAATTTTATCAGACATTCTCTGATGATCTGGATGACAGAAAAGCAAACTGCAGACATACATATAGATCAGAATTTTCAACTGTAAACAACATAAATCATTGACATGCAAATGACCAAAACAAGGATAAACAAAGTATTACTGACATATTTCACATGAAATCCCTCTTCATTATCCTAATAAATGGATGTTAACATTGGCTTTCATAAAGTTTATGGTGGTTCAGAGTAATAAACTGAACTGACGGGTCTCAAGAGGATAAAACCTCCATTAGTGGTTGGGAAACTTGAACATAACAGATCAATAAGCTGCGAGTGTATTGAAATAACCCTCTAAGATTTAATGTTTTGAGCTCAAGATGAAGCACGCAAGACAAAAACTTAGTCAAAGAGATCAGGACAGAATATAATGCTATTATATTGTGTGTGGGTCTAAAAATCAAATCAATCGTTTCAGTATAAATCAAAAGAATAAAAACAACATGTAGGAAAAGATTTACAATTTATTGCTTTTATTATAAAGTGGATTGTTTTGCTTTGTGCCATGCCTAATACATGAACATAATTAAAAAGTACACAAAATAACAACAGATAGGTTATTTCAGTTTCATTTATGTATGTTATCATATATAAAGAAGCCTTTCACGTTTGAATAATATTAATAAGAGGAATAATAAAATATCTACCTGCGTCCAGACACTGAAGAATGAAAGGAACCTTCAATGTTAATTATATTTCACATATACTTTAAATGAAATTTAATCTTAGCAACCTGCCGTTCTCTTTTCTACAGGATTAATGAACTGTCATCATTTGAAAGTGGAGTCTTTTCACATTTATCTCCACTGTGACAGTTGTAAATGGTGCTGTTTTCCCAAAACCAGATATCAAAAAGAAAAAAAAGCCAAAAAAGCTTTGAACGTATATTGAACTATTGCTATTTAGTTATTTAAATCAATTATTTTAGCAGTACATCTTGCACATCGTATAACGTCATTCAACAGGTTTTTATTCGCAGCTTGTTCCTTGATGTAAATTATATTTGACTTCAAACATGAGCAAATTTATGAAGACAATATTGTAATAAAATAAATATTCCATTATTTATAATAAACACTCTTCAATATTTCACATTTCAATCAATTTCTTTGCTATTTGTGTTTATATACAGAGATCACATCTGAGTAAATGAGATGAGATTTGATATTCCTCTTTCATTTGCCACGTTCAGACACACTAATGCATCTCATGTCTGCATATCTTCATGTTTCCAACACCCTACAGGCGTCTTCTGGAAAATGACATGGTTATTAAGTGACCGCAAGTATTGTGGAAATGAATATTAATATCAAACTGAGGTATGAAACTGGACAGGGTGTTTAAGAGAATAGAGAGTTTGATGAAGAAGAAGACAACAAGTGCATTTTCTTTCATTGGTGGACATGAAACAGTGTAAAGTATAAATAATATTGTATTTTAAAACTGCTGTAAATAATTAATTTTAAATACCACACACAAAAAATGGCCCTATACCTCTGTAAAACAGCAAAGAACAATCTGACTTCAGTCTGCACATTTTCACCTGACAATAAACTCTGCCTGTCAATCATTTTTGCACATTCCAGATTTGCTAGAATATGATTGGCTAAACATGTATTTCGAGGGCAGGGTGATATGTAACAATTCTATTTTGTTTCTATTCCTGCTATGTTGCTGCACACAAAGTATGACAACGTTATTTTTAGTTAATTTTTGTTAAAAGAATTTAACGTGAGTTTGAATATAATTTTGTGTGACCTTTATAGCCATACTGAAAGTGACAATGGATAAATCACCTCAGATATTGAGAGTTAAAAGGGTCCTATTATGCCCTTTTACAAAGTCTTGATTTTGTTTTTTGGGGTGTACTAGAATAGGTTTAATGCTTGACTATTCATAAAACGCATTATTTTTCACATATTTTACATTATTTCAGCACCTCTCTTCCCAGTCTGTCGGTTTAGTTCCTGTTTCGATGAAGCCCCTCCCTCCGAAATACGAAGTGTGCACTGATTGGTTAGCTGGCCCAGTGTGTTGTGATTGGCAACTGTTCCTGAAATGTTACGCCCCTTACCATTACCACAAGTTTCATCTGTTCAGGTGTAAATATTAACAATGCCGTCAAATTTGCCATAACAATTCAAGCCCGATTCAGACCCTGAGAATTCTTATGAACAAAAGGATACGGCCTCACTGTAGATAACCTAAGCTATGATATAATTTGCATGATTCTTTTTTCTAATGATTAAAATATTTTTAATTGAGGGAAATATTAGAGTAAATTAATCATGTATGATAGAAGGGTAAATATATAATTTCACAGCAGCAGTGGCACACAGTGACAGCATTAGCATTTGGGCTCCCCAACATGAAGCACTTTATTTTTCTGCAGGGTGCCATAACTCATGACACATTCAGAGCTCTAATGCCTGCAAATGGCCACACTAATGGCTGCCATATCTGTGTTTGTATCCTGGACAAGTCGAGAGTAAATAAGAGAGTCTATAGACCCTCAACACTGATTTCATGTTTGACACAATTTTGAAAGAAGTCACTCAAGGGGGACGGTTAGCCCTTAATTTACCCTTAAAAAAAGCAAGTTCGATTGGAAAATTGTGGTTTAGTTGTTTGGAGTGGCATTAAACTGGAGGTTGTGGGTTTATTTGGGCTTTGCAACAGCTGTAAGCGAATATACTCAGCCGTAAGGTGTCAGTCATTCATAGTTATGGGTCTGAACTTTAGCAGATTTCCTGCTGTTCGCTTTCAATAGCTGCAATACCATAATTGATAAGATTTAATGTGAGATTAATAATAAATAGATTCAACAATATTTAAATCGCTGTAATGGGGATAGTTCATCCAAAATAATCATCACCTTGATTTAAACGACATACATTTTTATTCACTGGAAATCTTGCCTTCTCAAACATTGCTCACTCTTCTGCAAGGTTAAACCTAGTGCATTCACAATATATGTAAGAATATATAATAAACAAAATGTACACTAACTATTAAAACTAAAATTAATATATATTTAGATAACAAACTTAAAAAAAGTTCAAACAACAGTATTTAACTAGGTAAAAGATGTAATGCAAATGATTCAAATGAATCAGTGAACAGCTTTTTTTTTTTTTAAGTAGCTCGTTAAAATGAACCATCTGAGTGAATCAACTCACTCAAATGAATCAGACTTCCTATTCTAGTAGAGCGTGTTTGATAATTCAAACCTCAGCTCGCTTGGTTGCAATGTTGCATGCATAATATAATGTGACATCGCATTAGCGTAACAATTTGTCATGCTGAGTTGATTCTTGTTGAACTCCAAAACTCTAAGATCACTGATGAAAAAGCTTCTTTTGGCAATTTTTTTATTATTTAATAGAAGTTGTCATTACAAATTATTATCAGCACAGCAATAATGCTGCCTTCATGTGCTATCAGAATGAACATAAATACGAGTTTCCTAGTGGGAAATTGGACAACCTCCAAAGTCATATTTACTACTGGGAAACAATTTTGATAATTGAGTTCCAGAGTTGGGCGGGCTGTAAACTTTAAACATGGCAGAGGTGAGAATGATTGCCTTGTCTTGGCGTTAAAGTTGTGCATATTTACATATATGAATAATCATTTGAAGCATATTGTATATTTTATACACAGCAAAAAATAGCATGTATTCAACCTAAATTCCAGATTCGTCAGCAAGCTGACTATCTAGATAGTGCGGTGAATGTTTATATGGTTGTCAACGAATGGGACGCAACATTTTATTCAGAATTAAAAATCTTCAGTACATTTTGGCTTTAATAAGATTTCCCCAGAAAATAATCAATAAACCTGGTGTCCTTAATGATTTCTATTCTTCCCGACAACAAAGCACTTGAACGCGACAAGCTCGTTATCACGACTTCAGAAGTGGGAAGTAGGAAATTTGAGAATATCTTAGTATTGGTTTCTTCCCTTTGAGCAAAATGAGCAAAACCTGATGATTATGTTCTCCACCATAATTTGAGATGGTCTAAAGAGCTTCTTGAGCTTTATTGGAAGCAATAAAATCTAATATTCTGCAAAACGAGTAACATGATCAATTTAATTTTGATTAGAGACTTAATCTTATATAATATGTTCTCACATAACGTTATTTCCAGGTTCAAATGACAACACCCTTATGTTTTCAATGATTTTGTAACAATACTGAACAATTTAGAACAGAATGACTCTGACAGCAGCAAGAAATAGTGAACAATCTGTGAGTGTCTCTAACACCTCATCAGTGATGCATAAGGATGTGTCCACCTCCAGATCCTGCTTGATTTGAAGTATCTATAAGCAATATTTTGTTGATGACAGGCTGATCCAACGAGGCTCTTCCCCACTATGATTCACCGAGCATCAGGGCGCTCCGACGAGGATCATTATCGTTCATTTTCATCATTCTGTGACACAGCGGGTCATTTTCGGCGGGCCTCTTCAGAGCAGAGCATTAGTTAAACAAGCACAATGGTGGTGCTTCATCTGTACGTCCCCCTCGTTATCAGACGACTGGATGTGAATGTTATTTTAATTCCTGCATTGGTTAAGATTCTCTCTCCCCACCAGCTGTGACCACCGACGGCTGCGACGATATTCAGATCTTCTTTATGTCACACAGCCAGCAGGTTTTCACTATGATGCCTCATTTAGACGGCCTGCATGCCGTCTGGACCTGCTTGGCCTCTTTTTGATTCATTAGCAGGCAGATCAAACTTTTTAAAACTCAGCTTTTGGTCATATCTGATTTTGAGGGGCACCATTAACAAAATGGCATCTATGCAGTCACAGTGTTTAATGCATTCAACTTTCTATTTCTGCAGAATGACAATTAGACCTACTTTTAAACTCAACTAGGGAGGGTTGTGCACCAATCAAAATTGAATTGAAAATGTCTTTTACATTTCAATTCAGTTACTGAATTTGAATTAAATTTTAATTAGTTAAAAAAAAAAAAAAAAAAAAAAAACAGGATTGGAAATTGTCAATTCAAATTTGAATCCAGGAAAGAATAATACAAATGGATGGATGGATGGATTTTAACTATTTAAAAATGACCGTAGAGATGGATGGATGGATGGATGGATGGATAGATTTTAACTTTAAAAATGACCATAAAGATGGATGGATGGATGGATGGATACAGACTTTCACTTTATTTAAAAATGACAATAGAGATGGATGGATGGATGGATGGATGGATGGATAGACAGATAGATAGATAGATAGATTTTAACTTTATTTAAAAATGACAATTGAGATGGATGGATGGATAGATAGATACAGACTTTTACTTTATTTAAAAATGACAATAGAGATGGATGGATGATGGATGGATGGATGGATGGATGGATGGACGGACCAATAAATATATAATTTTCACAAAAAGACTCAAAAACACAGCTACAGAATTTAGTTATCAGTAATTTCAGCCATGTCTGACTCGAAATGAAGTGAGAACCCCTGACAACATGTTAAAGATACATGTTCCTACTTCAGACTTGCTGCAATTAATGGCATTTTATTTTAAAGAGCTTAGTGTAATAGTATTTATTTTTTGTTTGTTTGTTTAGTATTGTTGTTTCGTAGGCTATGAAGTTACTCCCAATTATTGCTTCCTTAAAAGGACTACAGAACAATTCCCATCTCACTGTCATGACCTGTTGTTTTTTCGGCAAGCAATCCGTGCTACAGCACCTCTCATGCTATATAACCACTGTAAATGGCCTGATGAGCAGTGTATCATGAGCTTCGAATGCCATAATTGGCCACTGAAGTGCCCCAAAAGCACCCCGGTCCATTAAAGGAGCCATTTAAATACAACAGGATCATTACAGCTCATAAGGTGCAAAAGATCACCTTCAACTGTTAGCTCTCGATGAAGAGCCACTGGGCGATATCATGTAATCCCGTCCTGAGACAGGCTATTAATTAACAAGTGCTCACCGAAGGGACCTGCCTGCACTTCCTCTCATTGTGTCTCCTTACTGGAGATCAATGCGACTCCCTGTCGATACGTCTCGCTGACGCCTTTTGTTTTCCATACCAAGTACGCAGCGTCTGGATTCGCTGCCAAACAAGGGAACGCACGCACGCAGGTGACATTGACATGGTTGTCCTTTTGTGCGAAGACTCCAACGCATTGAGCCAGAATCACACGCCTCACGTCTGTTAATATTTTATTTACTACTTTTACACTGAGAGAAGACAGCGCTTGCGTTTGTCTCCATTGTATTTCTTTCTTTATTTCTCCTCGGTATGACCCGCTGAAGCTCGGTCTCGGCACTCACAGATATGTTTCAGTGTGAGGCAGGAGCTCAATACCAATCATAAAAAAAAAAAATAAATAAAAAAAAAGAGAGAGAGAGAAAGAGAGAGAGATTTTATATCTGCAAGTAAGTTGTGATTTTTGTGCATCACTAGCGAATGGTTTTAAGTGACAGGTAAGAAATGGCAAGACTGATGCCCCCCCCCCCTGTTTTTTTATTTTCTTTCCCATATATCAGGAGCTTTAGGGTTTGAGAGATCGAAAGAGACTGTAAACCACTGAATATTTTAGTATTTCAGCAACTCTTGCTGAGCAACAAATCATTTTAGATCTAAAATTCAGCTGCACCAGAACATACACTCTTAAAAATAAAGGTTCAAAAAGGGGGAGTTTCACAGCGATGGCACCAGAAGAACCATTTTTGGATACCCAAAGAACCTTTTAGTGAACAGTTCTTAGGCCCTGTGTCCACCAAAGCGTTTTTTCCAGCTGCTAGCGTACTTTTCCAATTGTTTTCAATGGAACCGCCGCCCACGTTTTTTAAACGCCAGGAGCGTAACGAGGTGCTGAGCGTCCGTTTTAAGCCCTGTAATATCAACAATATTCATCCAGAGCAAATGAAACAAGTGAGTGAGGGGAGGCGGTTTTGTGTGTCAACTGGCTGTCGGAGAGATGAGAGAGAGAAAGTGCAGCTGATATCGTGTATTTATTCTGTTGATAATGAGTATTGGAAGCATTTCAGATATTTCAGTATCAATATGTATTGAAAAATCTATATTTTTGACACTACATTGCACTTAGTTTATTATTTTAGATGCCATTTTAAAAGACTACAATTGAAAAATTTATATATTATATATAAAATTCAACCATCAAAAGTGGCTAGTAAGGAGTGACTGTGTTACACGCCACTGCTGAAATACACCCGCATTTGGCAGGTTGGTGGGCGTTAATGTCAAGCCCTGTATATAAGGTAAGAAATACTATTAAGATACTGATTAACAAAGGGATTTTTGGCAGAATACACAAGCAGTATTTGTCATCTGAACAGAGACACACCATGACGACAGTGAAGTCTCCCCTCACTAACTGTCACGTAAGCTGTTAACATGTCTCGATGCAAACAGAAAGCATGACTGCTGACTGCAGAACCCCCATCTGCGTAACTCATTGACAGTCGTAACGGGCGGTGCATCAACGGCTGAGGCGTGACATGGTTTTGGATGGAAGACCATACAGCAGGATGAGCGGGGAAAGACTGTGATAAATGAGCGCATCGTCACAGCGTCCCATGAATTATGAGAGGGGCATGAGGCGGCGCTGACACAGTACGGCAGATTGACAGGGGGAAAGGGAAATACCGCTGTGATGCAACGGCACGTTTAGATGACCCAGAACGCCCCTATCTAGACAAAAAGTGTGGGGCGATTAATCAGACGAGCATACTGGAGATAGAGGAGCTTTGGAGAGAGAAGCACGCAGCCCTTGAGGTTGATTTAGCGGGCCACGGGTCAGAGATCCAATCCCCTCCGGAAGATGAAGTAATTACCAGATGGCCACTTTGATTTGTTCCACTTTTTTACAACCACGTTATTCTTGATTGCATAATTCATTTGGAGGAGGAAATGTCTGGAAAAATGTTTCTGTATGCTTGACCTTAATTTTGCCACTTAATTACACTCTGATATCAAGCGTCAATGGAAGTCTGATCTAATTCCGCCTTCCATTCAAACGTTGGATGTGGTTTTTCCTACTTGTTATCTCTGACTTATGATGTACAAAGGAACAAAAAGCCAAGCATTTGATTAGAAGGTCTACAATTAACAAGAGGAGATTGTGTTAACCATTAAATGTGTTCATCTCCCTTAGTGCATCTACACTGGACTCGAGTCCAACACTCAAAAACGTCTTACAAGCGTGTTCAGTCTCATCTTTTCAAATTGGAAACTATTAAGTTAGGCGAAATCTATCCATTTGAGATAAAAACTTACATATATTGACTATTCTTCTCCTCTCGGCCGCTCCGTCCCCCGATCCCCAGCATCCGTCCTCATCATCACAGTCTCCACTGTATCCGTCTCCACTTCCTGTCTCGATTCGGTCCAGGGTGCCCAGCTTTGGGATTGACCTGCCCTGCAACAGCTGGAACACATACAAGACATGTTTAAACTTCAGAATTCAGAATTTCAGTATTTATTTTAATTGACTTTAATCAGATTTCAAACCCCATATTAAAGTGGTTCAGAATCTGATCTGATTTCATGCATTTCTTTTGCTGTTCAGACCACAAACAACCAACCAGATTTGATTAAATACACCCGTTAAACACACACACACACACACACACACACACACACACACACACACACACACACACACACACACACAAACAAAGGATTTTTGCTACAAAACAAATATTAATGGTACTTTATCATTTTTTGGCCGATATTGGAGATATTTTTTAATTATTATTAATCGATATTGGACATTTAATTTTGCATGTTAATTTCCCCCATTTTTACATTTTGATTATCTTTACTGTTACTTAAAAATAATCTATAAAAACATTAATTGTATTTGAATAACATTGTTAAATGTAATCTTTAGCAAATCTCAAAATTAATATCCATTTTTTACTGTGCATTATAATACTGTTACTGAAAAAAAAAATATGACTGATTGTATATATATATATATTTATATATATATATATATATATATATATATATATATATAATGGAAACATTATATTCTCTATTCGCTAATTGAGCAACCTGTTGTCTTCTACATTTGTGGTTATAATCAGTATTCAAACAACCTCTCTGCAAAGACAATAATGACAGCAATGTCATCTCCTGAGATCTGTGCCTTGACATGATGTCCTTCAGTTACCCTCAAAGCTAACTTTTGCACAAGCTAGGATGGGTTAGCAGCAATTACAAACTCTGAGTGCACTTGAGCCATATCCGTTCAGGCTACAGGAACATTTAATTATCTAATTGAAATGCAAGACAACCACTCAGATATTGAAAGCGCTTTGTATTTATCAGGTAGAGAGCACTGGGCTGTTGCAATTGTCTGTGGTAATTAGCAGCTGTAGTGGCTCAATATCTGCCGATTAAGTAGCTGAACTAATGGATTAGCAGAGCCATGACGGATGAGTGACTGCGACTCACACGCTTAGAGGTCGCATCGAATTGACACGCAAAACTAAACTTAAAATGGAAACTTTTGGTGGATGGTTGACTATGTTTCAGAATGGAATACTATATTTCACATGCTATTATTGCAGTATGTATGATTTTTTTATTTTTTTTTTCTGTATGAATGGATGACCCAGATGCCAACATCAGCACAGCACACTGTTTGGAATACTGTATTCTACAATGCAATGCTTTAACTTCATAATTCCAGTGTGACAAATGATACAGGTGATATATTCAACAATTTTCTGCACTCTTTATTTTATTTGACTGCCAAAAGGTGACATTTTTACAAAAACTAGCTAAACAATGCAAAATAACCATAATTATTTCTTGAAAGGATAACTAGATGTCATCCAGAAAAGATAATAACAGCATTTTCTCTTTCTTGACACATTATTTAGTCTGACTGCCAAAATTGTTTTGATTAAAAATGCAAAAGGCAAGACATCTGGATGCCTCTCGTTGAGTTAAACATGCAACATATTGAAATCATGTACCAAATGTAGCATACTACAGTTTGAATGTATAGATTCATACTGCATACTATTAAAAAAAAGTAAGTATGCATTAATGTATGATAGTATTGAACATAGTCAATGAACAGAGCAATGTTTGATTCAAAAAGGTTTTTTTTTTTTTTTTTTTTTTGCCTTTTTTTATTGTGCAAACATATAAATTCACCTTATTTTATATATGTGCCATTCTACAGAATTGGTTCAAAGTCAGAGTTGGAAACATCTTGAAAAAAATGTCTTTTTCCACAAATTTTGTATGTATGCAAATTGTATAATATCCAAGGTACACATTTCTAGTAATTATACAGTTAATTCTCATATTGTATTTTCAGAAAGTTTTGGAAAATTTTTCCTCTCCCCAAATTTGTCACTACCGAAACACAATAATAAATCATTTTTTAAGAAAGGTTACATTGACCTATTAATTTTGAATCTAGTCTTTGTAAAAGGCATAAAGTTTATCATACTGATTTCAAAGTTAAGGATTCATTAGTTTGAATATTGAACCAAACACTATAATAACATCTTAGTTGATAATTTAATATACTTTATGTTCGACAAAGCATCCCATGTTTCGGTCGTGACTGTACATTTTTGGTAGCCACCACATCACATTACAGAATTTTAACTTACATACTAAAACACAACTGAAACATATTAAAATACTAATGATTTGCATAACTGTACTAAAATTGTGTTTATTTCCCCCAAATAAATTATTATATGTTCCCTTTTGTCACTACCAAAACAATGATGACATGTTTCGGTCGTGACTCTTTCGGTAGTGACAATTTTAGATACTTTTGAGCCTAGCTCAAAGATAATAACCAGCACATGGTTAGCTAGCAGTTCTCAACAGTTGTACACACACAAACACTAAATTTAATGTTTGGTAGTGACGTTTCTTAAAGTTACACACAGATTTTCAGAGTTTTGAACACATTTAACACAAAATGATGGGATCTATCTACTATGAAAGAGATGTAGGGGTGTGGTTAAAATCAGACTCAGCCAATGGACTAAAACATACACTGTTTTGGTAGTGACATAAAAATGCATTTTTTACATATATTTTTTATATTTTTTAAAAAACAAAAATATATTTTTTTAAAAACAACAATGGAAAAAGTGCAATTATTTCAATATAATTTTCACACGTTGAAATTTAGGGGTCAGGGTTCGGGAAAGCCACCTCCCAATTGAAAGTACCCAATTAATGATGATTTTATATATACATATATATTAAGCTTACTGATATGTTAAATATTATTGTGGGATTCAATAGATAATAGAAGGATCTTAGTAAACATCTAAAATTTGAATACTTAAATGTTTTTTAAATGTGTTTTTTGGTTGTGGGACAGCAGTTTGCACCAATTCTGTAGAATGGCCCATATATACATTTCATTTATTTATTCCCATTACGCTTTAATAAAGTAGATTCTTCAGAATGACCTCAGTCTATTCCCATTTTATTGAATATGTCCTTTGCTATAAAAAGTGCTTTGGATGTTTCTCCTGAGGCACGCAGGCAGAAAAAGAAATAATGCAAAAACAGCTGCATGCAAATGCATAAATTACTTTCAGTCAAGCCTGTAGCAAATATATGTTACCCTTCTGTAATTTTCTTTCCGACCGTAACCAGAAAGCCTGAAGCACCGAAGGCCTTTATCTCACTGAGGTAAAAATGTTCAGTCTCTTATCTGTAGAATGACCACGTTCTCCTCTAACGGTGAGGTGCATTGTTCCTCGAGGAATCCTCAATGTTCCTCCACGGTTTGATTGACTGCCTGAGGTTAGTCGGCTACCTGCAGTGGTTGAAACTTTCACAATCCAGCTCCCGTGCAACTTGCACACAACAATTGCAGAAACATCAAACAAACAAGGAAATGGCCAGACAAAGTAGAACAATTATCTTAATTTGAACACATCTATTTAGCTGTCAGGCAAACCACTCAAATTCATTATTGCTTCTAACCAGGGGCATAGAAATAATCTGAAAAGTGAGCATCATGTAACACTTATCAGCTTGGCTCATGAATATTAATTATGTGATCTGAGGTGCTCCCAACTGATCTGCTTAAAGACCATAGTAAAAAGCCGCTAGCAATAGTAGGATTTCCACTTCCAGCTTGCAAGATTCTTGAACGATTCCTTATAGGCTTTCAAAAAAACTCTTAATCTTAAAAATCGTAATCATTATGATTCACTGCAGAACACGACTCTGTCTAATGCAGTAGGTATGGCAAGCATGCTGGTCACTCTGAGTTTATTCAAACACAATAATTATCTACTATCATCTCCATAAATATCAGGAATTAGACTGATTCTCATGTTTATTAGTAACCAAAACACTGCAGTCACTGACGTTCATGTTAGTAAGAAGCTATCCCATTCCATTTGTCTTTGAGATGACTTTATACATTTCTGAAGAATTTGCTGAGGGGGAAAAAGAAAAAGAAAAAGAAAAAGATTAAGAATGATTTCAAGACCTGAAAGTAAAAAGTATATCTCTGGAGAAGCAATGTCATCTTGTGTGAAGATTACTGTATGTGAATCCCAACTACATTTCTATGAAGTCTGGTTATCTTCCAAGAAATACCTTTGCTTTTGGCATCACAACCTTTATGTCACTGAAATATCAATGGCATCATCAAAAAGAGGGCGAGATTAAAGTTCAGCCATGAGCCTTTTAGCATCACATACTGTACATGACACACTGCTCTGACAAACGAGATACTGAGGGTTATTTATACACAAAATATTAAAGGGGACCTATTATGCAAAATTCACTTTTACATGGTTTGAACATAAATGTGTGTCAGCAGTGTGTACACAACCACCCTATTATGATAAAAATCCACCCACTCCTTATCTCCATAAATCATAAGCAGTGTCTCATTTGCAGATTATGTACAAAGTGACATCACTTTGTACAGGCCCCACCCACAACTGTTGATGGACACTGTTGTATTAGCATAGACCCCGCCCTGAGTGAGTTGTACACAGTCTGCCATTGTCTCGACGCCGGAGCAGCTGCAGCGACATGAATGTCTGGTAAGCGATTGAGGATGTTGGATGTAAGAGTGAATCTTCATTTACTCCTGACATCTGAGCCGCTGAAAAGACAGTGGATTAGTTTTATTTTTTAAAGGGAATGCACCACAGATCTAATATACACATGTGATTTCTGTCACTGCTGTTTACGTTCACAGACATAACCGACTGTTTTTAAGTGCACTTTGTGTGTTTTTGACAACCTTGTATGTATTTGACAGCACTCAAAATGGGCTTTTACAACATGGTATAATAAATGATCTGTGAGGTATTTTGAGCTGAAACTTCACAGACACACCCTGGAGACCCCTGAGACTTAAATTACATCTTGTAAAAAGGGGCATAATAGGTCCCCTTTAAGACATAAAAAAATACTTTTATGACCATTTATATTTTTTGCATTGTGCCACTATTTTTAAGACATTTAAGCAATTCTTTCAATTCTAAATTATATATTATTTTTTCAGTTTTATTGCTACAATCTTCCTTAATTATCCTAACAGAAAAAAAAAAAAAAAAAAGAAAAAAAAAAAGCTGATAAAAATTCTTGCTCATGTTCAGGGAACCATAAAACATTTATTGCCCAAACCAGCAGAAAATTAATGGAAGAGAAATTAAAGGAATAGTTCACCCCCAAATTTAAATGATTTCTAACCCTGATGTTATTTAAAACTAATATGATCTTTCATTTTCTAAGAAAACACATAAGGAGATATTGCAAAAAGTTAAGCAGGATGCCTAAGCTGCTTTATCTACACATACAATGAATGTGAATGGGAATTTGAGCTTATCTAAAAGAACCATAAAATCAGTCTAACACCCAGAAGTACACAACCTGTGCGCTATAACAAAACAATATATGTTATATAGTATATGCTAATATAATTAGTGGTAAGACTTTTTCTGGGGGTTACATAGTTACACCAGGTAGCGACAAGTGACTGTCTTTATGAGTGAATAATTGATTCATTAAATAAATGATTAACTCAAAACACAGATTCATTCAGGATTGAAAAATTATGCTGCATCCCAATGTACCTACTTATACTATGTCCTAAAAGCATGCACTGTTTTTGTGAAGAAAAAGTCCATACTTCTGAGTGTGTAGCAGACTAGTAGGCAAGCTTTGGGACATACTAATTCATCATTATTGCATCTTTAACAGACAGCTCTTTTGCTTATTTACGTGAATCCTTTCACCCTTTACATAACATTGAATATTGAACATCCGTCATGTTTGTAGTTTTTTAACACTTTTTATTCGTTTTTGTTGTTCTACAGTAATTGAATCCTCATCCAACACGCAATGGGTTGTGGACAATTTTAGCCTTTAGAGTGTGCTTGGACCAGCACTTCGGAAGTACATCATCTGGGTATTTTTGGAATACTCATTTCAACATACTATATGATTTGGGACACACTAATTCTAATTTCGAATACTATTTAGGGCGGATAGTATGTGAATAGGCATGCAGCATGTGTGTCACTGAATCACTCCCTCAACCGATTCATTAAAAAAAAACTGATTCACTCAGCAACAAAACAAGTGACTGTC
The DNA here is from genome assembly GCF_019924925.1 of Ctenopharyngodon idella. Taxonomy (NCBI): domain Eukaryota; kingdom Metazoa; phylum Chordata; class Actinopteri; order Cypriniformes; family Xenocyprididae; genus Ctenopharyngodon; species Ctenopharyngodon idella. The sequence goes on along the minus strand of NC_067220.1, from coordinate 10,322,010 downwards.
TTTATGATTGAGTAATTTATTTATTTATTTATTTATTTTTTTTTTTCCAAATTTCAAATTTGATAGTTACAGAAGAGGGGAAGATTTTTAAGAACTTTTCATGATCAAATAGGAAAAAATAAACCACTCGTATCTTCAATTTTTTACTTAATAATGCATCACATTACTAACATAAAACGGGTTGCAGACATTGCTTTATGTCCAGGAGTGTTGTGTTTAAGTTTTAGTATGCATGCGTACATGTGCATAAATATAGAACAGAAAGTTTGATATGCTTGTCAATAGCAGTAAATCAGTCTGACTGATCTGTCAATTCATGCATAAGTGTATGTGACCATCATTTAAAATAATTTACCAGTAATTACACAAACACACAGGATATTGATTTAAAATTCTTTCTATACAAATGGAGACTGATGGAGACAATATTTGTCATTAATTTAAGCTAAAGGACCGCAGAAAAATAAAGAGGAAAGTGAATGGCAGTGGAAGAACTAGTTGAGATGCTCAATTGAGCCTCGAACAAAAGTAAAAGTAATGCCTGTCTTTCCTTATGAAGCACTTTTCACAGCTCAAAAATCCAATTCGGCTCTGCTTAGCTTGTGAGACAGCTGAAATTTTTTATGTCTGGCGCCTAACTTAGATCTTTACAAAAACAGAGCTGCACCTCATGAAACACTCAGAAGTGCTCTATATGTATGTTCTATAATTCAGGATCCTTGTACAGCCTATTGTGTAGTATTGAGCGGTGCGCTAATGTAAGCACTGCAGAACCTTACGGCTTCCCTTAGAGCAAATACTGCGGTCGTAGCATGGTGCAGAGATGGGATGGTGATACTTTGAAACTGAAATGAATGCCAATGGTATTTACATGGAACTTGAAGGTACTTGTAATCCAGCTCCCATAGGACCATGGTACATGTCCAGAAAGCATAGTAATGTCATGTTACATGTCCAAAGACATGGAATAACCATGGTACTTTTTGCTGGAGCTGGTTGGGGTGAATTACATTTATTTATGTAGCTTTACTAAAACTCTGCAAAAGGCTGTTAATTGATATTCTTGAGCAGGATTATACTACTTTAATATATTGCATTAATGTGGCATTGGAATATGCTCCAGAGATTACGGTTGGATCAGAAAAAGCTATTTATCTTATTGACCCAACAGTCCTTACAGATAATAAATAATGGGAGTTTAATGATAACTTCTATTACAAAAAAACAGCAGCACTTTTAAGTACTATCCAATAATGCCCTGAAGAATAGAGTGACATTTTACTTAAATATAATAACAATAATTTAGAGGCACTAAAGTATTACTGGGCTTGTAAACATGTTAAGGTCTACAAATTTCGATCGCCTTGGCCTTGACCATGTGCCCTAATGTACACTTTGTAGGCTTTTGTTTGACATTTACTGTCACTAAAGCTACTATTAGTGGGTGGTTCTCTGGATTCTCTTTGTAGCTGTAATAATGGGCTGAAAACAATGACAGGCCACCATTTGTCACATGTGTCTTGTTTAGTTCTGTTAGTTCATTTGTGTTTTAGTTTGGTTCTGGTCTGTTCCTGTTTTCCTGTGTTCCCTGTCATTGCTAATTGACCTAGTTTCCCAGCATATGCCAGTTTGTTATTAAGGTTACTGATTACCCCCACCTGTTTATTTTAGTTATAAATACTCCCTGTTTTGTTCAGCTGATGGTCGGTTCAGTTGACCCTATAATGAGTAAAAATATGGACATCATACCCTCCAGGACCACACAAGGGATTTTTTAGACGTGCCTTACCACTTTCCATGACTGCTCCCTATGTGGGTTTTTTCAGACTAGCTTAAATGAGTGGTGTAAGGGACTCCTGCCCGGTGATGGTCCTGGAGGGACATTAGCCACCTATGTGGAGTGAGTGCTGGTGAATTGTGAATCTGCATTCCCCGTCTGCCCCGCTGAGGAGGACATCACCTCACCACAGCCTGAGCCCACTGCAGATGCGGAGCCCGAGCCCGCCATGATGCCAACATTGCCCCGAAGCCTGAGGCCAAAAGAGAGTCTGGCCGGCTATATCATTTTGAGGAAGGTATTTAGTGGAGTATGGGGGCATGGGATGGAGCTCCGCCCATACTTCCACCGCTGAGGATGAGATTTAGACTAAATTCCTTCATCATTCGTGTTGGATTGCAACCACCAACCATGACACCATTGACTGTCAGTCATGAAGGGCACAGCGGCGAATCTCCTCTTGAATGCCACCAAACTGCCAGTGAATGTTTGCAATGTTCACGACTGTTTGTGTTTCCACTTCCTGCTAATATTAATCCTGTGCATTACTGACTTAGTTACTGAATCTTAAACCTGAAGGCTCTCTCCTAGAGCGCAAACTGAGACTTTCATGTAGGTTAAGTCTTCTGCTCCTCAGATCGATCGTCTCAGAGAAAAAGACACCAGATATCTCACATAATCAGAAAAGATCTCAAAAACGTCTGCAATCAAATGTCAGAGATCGTGATATGAACTCAAACATTTCTCATTAAATTCTTTCAAAACCAAATCACCTGAGCTGCTACAGCATCCACGATCACTGTATAGCTGTTTCTTATGTTCTTTCTTATGCTATTTCTTAAGAATGCCTAACAAAGACCATTCGATCAGACGCATTGACACATTCATCTCTTCACATTCTGCAAACCATCTTGGAACAGCATAATCGGTTTCCTCTTCAACCAAATGGGACTTTCATTGCTAAATGTTTATTTGTCATTCAAAATTGATTTATAATTTCGAATAACACACACACACACACACACACACACACACACACACACACACACACACACACACACACACACACACACACACACGCTCACAATTACTGCATTAGCCTTTATTCTTCATGAGAACAGACTAAAACTAAACACAGCTGCAATAAGAAACATTTTGCAAACCAGTGACAGGAGATTGCAGAAATGTTTGTCTTATTTTAGTGCAATTAATTATTGAGGAGCATTATGAAAAACCTATTTAATTACCTTCGGTGGCTATGTATCAACATCCATATCTCAACATGTAGTTTTCTTTTAATAAGTAAGAGCACAGGCCGGGTGAGATGATATATAATTGTTTTGCAATCCAACAACACAAGAGCACCTTTTGACCCAATGCGTGTCAATCAAAGACCTAATCTCGCCCCGTTTCCCCAAGGCACGAAACAAAGCGGCTTTATTTGACAGAGGTTGATTGTGGCAGGCAGCTTTGGGAGAGCGCTCGAGTCTGACGTGGCTGACGGCTGATTTATCGTACAGTCTGACAAGCCTATTAGCCCTGCTTCAGTAAATGAAAGAGCTTCGTCAGAGCCTTAATTATGATGCTGGCCACAGGTACATTGATTTATTCTACATGTGAGGCAGGGTCGAGAGAGTTCAGAATGATTTCAACAAGAACTACACCATACAAAGTATAGGTCAGCTGCCAGATTTGATTCAGAGTCATTTTAGTTTTGGAGGAAAATATTGACTATAGGTGAAATAAAATACTGTTCACAAACAAACTCATGACAACAACATGTTTTCAGGCACCGCCAAATGGGCTGTTTAGATTAGCTCTTCAATTTAACAAAAAATTATATATATATATATATATATATATATATATATATATATATATATATATATATTACCATTCATTTCAAATGCCATCAGAAGAGGTTTTCCTTGAATTTGACAATCGAATTGGAATTTTACATTGCACACAATGTCTATGGTACGGCGTGCATATTACAACCTGAATGTCTGAAGAAATATTTTAAATCCATCCATTTGAATGAATGAATGAATGTATAAACCATCCAACCAAACACCAAAAAACACCAACCATTAATGGGCCCCTATTGTGCTCATTTACATGATTTCATGTTCAAAAATCTTGAGCCAGAGTCCGATAATGACGGTCAAGATCCACCTTCGCAAGCACGCCTTGTGCGGGACATGTCACAGTGGTAATTTTTTATTTTATTATTTTACTTTTATACGAAAGTGTAAGAATATATCAGTAGTCTACAGCTTTAAATATGTTTTTATTACCATTAGCTAATTCAATTTAAAGCACAATAAATCAGCACTAGAGAACTCTACACTAGACTCTTAGCAGTGGCCATGGCCTTTCTGTGGGACAGTTCTCCATAACCTCTAAAGCCAATATAGAGATGACATTCAGATTGCTTTATTACTTCTCAGAAGAGCTTGAATTTCCTTGCCGGCACCTCATCAGGTCGGCCAATGGGATTTTTCTGCACCTGAAGCCAGAGCTCACGGGTAATCTGGCAGCAGGGCTGGGGAAAAAGAGAAGCAGCATAAAGAGTTTTGTGACAAATATTTAAAAAAGTGTCCTTTAAAGGCCAGCAATGATGGGACATTTGAGAATGCTATCTTCTTCAGGCACTGGCCGCTCAGAACTGCAATGAAGTAATCTAAATGCATTCCGGTTGTGATGCGCTACACTTTGAGCAGGCCTTTCATGGGGCTTATAGAAATGTCGGCTGTGTCAAAATGATCAATAACCCCATTAGCTAAGCCAAAGAGCTCTCTGAAGGCGACGTGCACCTTGCCGTGCGCACATATGAAGATTCCGTTACGAGGTGCACTGGGAGATTTTGCTGCAATGCAACCGGCCAATTAAAACTCCCACCACAGTTGCATGCAATTCCCTTGAAGGGGGCTGAATGAATGGATGAAACATGGATCGTTTTATCTTGTTGTCAAGGTCTTACCTTTTACAGGAAGGGTTTGAAGAATTGATCTATTAATGTATCAACAAACTTGTACAACACACATTGCAATAATGGTTGCAACCAGCTATCAGCAACTAAATGTTTGCTTGCATATAGTACATACGATCAAGGGAACATTAAAGCCTGTACTTTTTTGTATTAATGAGTAATTTGTTTTGCCTCATTTGTGATTCACAATCACAAATTTCTGTGTAAAACATTTGTGATGTCATTCTTACATGATTTTACTTCATTTATGTTTACTTCAATGCGGCAATTTACAAGGGTTATTTTCTATTTACCAGTGAACTGTCAGTAGGATGACTACATTTACTATAAAAAATGTCCATGACTTACCATTACCTTTTAAGATTGCTTTTTTAAATGCACTTTCCATGATAGTACCTGGAAATTTATACTCATAAATTTAAACTCTCTTATACTCAACCAGGCCTGTAGCGGCCTTTGTATGTTTCACCAGTTTCACTTGAAATGGGACTGGCAACAGAAGGGGCTTGTGCTCAAAAAAAGAGTCCAGCTGCCCGCCATTACACCGCATACACCAGGGTCAGAAATTAATGGGGTCTCAGTGCTGTTTTTCCGAGTATCAGCACTATTGCAAATGTGATATTAAAACAGTTCAATAAACAAGAAGTTAATAAGGTGACTTACATTTTAGACTCACCAACGGAAATAGCTCCAACTTCCAAAAAAATCCACAGTAGAGCCATTGCACGTCTCCAAGCAGCACAGTAATGTTTCGTTACTGAATTATGAGTCCGTGTTTTTAAACGAATCAACCTAATGGATGACTCAACAGATGCTTCTCAAACAGAAGGCTGCATCCTATGAAGGCTGCATAACTCGGCAGGATCCTTGGAAGGCCTTTGTTTCGCATTCTTCTTTCGGCCTGTTTTGAAGGACACATCGGATATATCCTTCGCGGCCTTAAATGACCCACAATCCTTTGTATTCATTTAAATTCAAGAAAATAAACTGACAGAAAATGAGTCTGTACTGAGCTCGTCTGAGTTTATTATGGAATGTAAGACAAAAATAATGTTTTTGGACATGAAAGTATAGATGTTATGTTTTGTTTTGCTGTAAATTAATCATTTAATACTAATCTGCCAATAATGTAATGTCATTCACTGTAAAAATTTGTAAAACAAAGTATTTTTCCAAAAATCTGATAACTGAATCAACCTAAATATATTACTGCAATATTTTACACCATCAAAACAAAATTTAAGGGTAAGATCAGGTAGAAATAGCTCTTTAACGTAACAATTGGCAGGTTACTACTTTTTTACAGTGCATATACAGTACTGCATATATTATAGTGCTTTGTCTGCTTGAGTAGAAATATGCAGACATTCTAGTAGAACCACCGATAAATCAAATGTCATGAAAATCATTGAGTGCCAGTATAAAATCTAGTTCTCAATGATTCACAGCCTTACCACTGAGAGATGCTTTGGTTGTTCTGCTAATGCTGCTGGAGTATTATTTCCTTACTATGTGTGCGCTTATCTATCCGTATTTATGTCTGTGAGTAGTAGAATAATATGAAACGCGACCACAGTACAGTAAACCATGACGTTTGAGTCATGATCTGTGCATTATCTCGTCTATATGAGCATTCTTGCAGGCATGATGCATTAGACCAGTACGACAATCACACATAGATAAGCATGAGACGGAGGTGCCTTTTATATAAGCACCAATGCAAGCTAACAGGGCCTTTCTGGTCACGTATCTCCTAAATCACTCAGGGTCTCGGAGGGCCGCTATCTGTCTTGTCCCAGCCCCACCTTTGACAGCAAACAACAGCTGGAGAGACACGATTTTAAAGCCTACAGCGCCGCCCCCCCTTTCCTGCATATCTCATGAGATCTCGTCGTAATTAAAAACGTCGAAGCTCGGGACTCCTGGCTGCTTATCTAGCGGCTCCTTGGGGCAAACGCTGGCCGAACGGGACGCCTCCAGGATTAGGCTGATTTGTAAAGGAAGTGGATTCATCTCCAGGGATGCCAGGGATGCCATGCAAGCGTGACCTCACAGCACAACGCAAATGCAATATGGGCCACCGGCGTTTGGGGTAACAGGGCTGACAGCACATGAAACTGATGGCCGCTCTGGGACGTGAGGGATCAAGGAATTTTTTGGGATGTTTTTTGGAGGTGTACAAATTAACCAGCTGTGGAAAGAACACAACAAGGAATCCAGGAAAAAAAATGAACAGATTCTGCATATGTGGGGTTGAAAATTATTTGTACGGACCTGTTACAAGCTGTTATTGAGATTCAAGATCTGTATATTTAAGAGTAAACTATATATCAAAACGTTTACAAGCTATTTATAATTTTTATAATGAAAAATAATTTTCATTGATAAAAATAATAACTGTAACATTATATAATGTTTAAAATATGATGTAAAAGTCATAAATCCCATGAATGGAAACTGTCGAGAAAATGTCCATTATTTTTGGAAGAAAGAACGTGGAACGTTAAAACGTGAAATTATTTTCTTAAATTTTCATTACTATAATGTGATAAAAGGCAATGCTATACCATTTAAGTTGTAAAGTATATTTGTAAAACATAACTTAAGTATACATCATGGCCTGTATGTTGATTTATAATTATAATAAGAATAATAAGAAGAATAAATTAGAGTTTTTTGTTGTTGTTTTTTCTCATTAAAATAATGTAATTTGGTGGGAAAATATGCATCATACTGGCATGCATCTGATGAAAGTTTATGGTCAGGTTTCAAATTACATATACATAATCAATCTATTTAAAAACGAGTTAAACATACACGAAAATAGCAAGTTCAGTAATTCATGTTCTAAAATGTAAGGGGAAAAAGGTTTTACTGGATGTGAGCAACGGCAGATTAAAAAAAAAAAATTCTGATTAATGTCACAGTCGATAAGCTTTCCCTGCTCCCGTAAATGTGTCATTAAACATTTATGATTTGTGAAAAATGGCCCCACTAAATCTAAATGGCAACAGAGGAGGTAAACACCATAAAAGCGTCCTGGTACACAAATAAATAGCTGAGACATTTTCAGATGTGCAGATGTCTTTAAAGCGGCTTCGCTAACAAGATAAACGCAGTCATATTTGGAAATACAGAGTCGGAATGTTAAATGTTCTCTAAACGCGGCAGCACTGTTATTTTGAGCCTGATTTGTTTAGACTGAAACGGTATTTGATGAAGCGACTGTCGTTTGCTTTTCCTCAGGTGCTTTTGACTGCATGAAAGTTCATTAACAAAGCATTTACTGGACCTCTGATTAAATGGCGCATGAATCAACGTGTCTTATCAAATTCATACAGACGCAGGATTACACTGGACGATAAAAAAAAAACAGAAGCAAGGCTTGCTATGTTTGTTAGTTTGAAGAGTATAAATGGGTCTAAATCATATTTATGCTGAACAAGAAGACATGACATAACATGACACAATCAATCAATAAGAGCATGAAATGTGTCATGTGTGACTAGTGGAGGGATTTTAGACTAATGAGATCTCACGGTGGGCGGGGCTAGTTGGGAAACAGTATTCAAGATTCAGAACATTGCGAACATCTCCGATTTCACACCTGGTTATTTCTTAGTCACACCATGCTCAATATTTGTTTTCAAACCACTGTACACAATCCCTGTGTTCATATACATATATAAAAATAACCATTAATCCAACTATTGAAGCATAAGCTACAAATGTCAAGTCTTTGTGCATGATAGACTGTACCTATTTCCAAAGAAATAGTTCACCCAAAAATTTTAATTAGTCATTATTTACTCATGCCTCCTTTTGCGTTCCTGTATAATACTGATATCCTGGCCACTCTTTTCAATACAGTAAAAAGTGCATGAGGACTGTGGCCATCAAAATAACACGAAAGTGATACCGAAGACCATATTTCCTGATGATCTGCCCAAGTGGAAGCATATATGCTAAATAAAATTGGGCCCAATACGGAACCCTGAGGAACTCCATGTTGAACAGGCATGGTACCTGATTTATGATTACCCAAGCAAACAAACTGGCCATGATTGGTTAAATAAGATTGAAACCAACCGAATACCATTCCGGAAAGACCCAGCTAACTATGTAGCCTGTCCAACAGAACAGAATGGCATATGAAATGCACCCCTGAATGATTTGTTCCTGTTCTCAAGTGATTCAAAGATCCGGTCTCAGTGTGGTCAACGGTTCTCTGTATGCGAGTAAGATTATCGGTGAAATTTCGGTCTGTTCCTCACATAAAGCAATCACATGGCTTCACAAGATATGGAATATAGCTCAAGAGCCATATGGACAATTTATAATGTTTGCGTGATGCGTTGTTTTGAAGCAACATGTATTATTCCTAATTTCTTTCATGTTCCGTCGAGGAAAGAAAATAATACTGACATGAGAGTGAGTAAATAAGAATGAACTATATCTTTAAGGCTAATACTTCATTATATGGAAGTATCTTGTTGTTTAGAGGTGTGCAAGACTCCAGATGGTGTTCACTGTGTCCTAAACACAAGGTCATGTAGCTCTGATTGACTGAAGACAGCTGTCTGCCCTTATTTACCTCACGGGACACAAACACACAGACTTCACATTTCTGGGCTCATAGAGACATGATCAGCACTAGTCCTGAGAGAAAAGGTCATATTGACCATCAATGTGTCCGCAGTGTGTACAAATCACCATCAGCAGTCTAATAAGCACATAAACATTCAAACAGCCACCTGAATTCCAATGCGAACAGTGAGAAATTCAGACACTGAGGTCATTCATGAATGTTTTCATAACTATGTGTGGGCTCTTGTGTGAGTGCACTTTACAGAAATTTAACATGGTATGCATATAGTTTCCCTTACAAAAAAAAAAAAAAATTAGGATACTACCATGGTACGGAATACTTACATGGCCGGTGACTTAAGAAAATGTACCGGCCATAAATATTTTTTACCGGCCCTGGAAAAACAGGCAGTAATGACCAAAATTTTAGATGCCAGTGAAAATTCACAATTCTCTATTGCTATTTTAATACCACAGCTAACACTATTAGCCTAACTAATATCAATTTAAAAATGTATTAAAGACAAATAAACAGTCAGTAATAAAATAAGAACAAAAATTAAATTACAAGCAAAAGTATTTAAATAAAATATAACAAAGATACAAATGTAATAAACAGTGTGTTTCATATATTTCAGGTAGGTCTGACAGTAGTTTTCATGCACAGAAATGTAATAAAGTAAGCAAATTTAAAATAACTGCATATTCTTCACTGTATAAATGAAACATTCTTACAAATTAATCCTTATTAAAGATACAAAAGTTATTCAGTCAAGAGCAGTGAGTGATTTTTTTTTTCTTTGTCCTTTGTTGTTTGATTAACATTAAACACAGACAGCAGCTGGAATATTAGGCTGCTGTCACATTAAGACCGAATGCACGGATCTAATATACTGATACTGTTACATATGCGTTCACTTAAGACATAACCAACTTACTTGGATACTCACTATTAATTTTTGACATAATTTTGTGTGAACTTGGTGGAAGACAATGTGAAAGAGAGTTCAGTTAGGTATTCGCGGTCTGTCTGAGACGCTGCTTTCTGGGTGTGCACTTTGGATGAGTAGCGAGTAACAGAATGAGCTCCCTTTCGTGTCTTCTTGTGCTTGAATATTTAAATTGTCAAGGATTAAACTTTCATGACAATGCAGTGCTGGCCCATCAACTGTCCCGAGTGTCGTTCATGTTTGTTCATGTTCATACATTGTTAGAATTCATAAAAAATGTTACCAGCCAACAGGCAAGTGACACCGTTTCATGTACTCGCAGACGCCGATTTCTACTCTCGTTTTGGCACTTGGCGAGTGTTAATTTTAGGCCCTGTCTATATGCCATAGTAGGCTACTTTGAAGAATACCATGGTATGCTTTTATGGTAAAGACCATACTGAGATACCATGGAGATACCATGTTGGGCTCAGTTTAATCATGTGTGTGTCTGTATCCGTCCTCACTTGAGCTGTGAAAACCGATTGTGGTCCGTACAGACCTAGTTATCTCTGATTCAGTTGCATGACTTTGGAAGCCGCTCTCCTGAACCAAAGCCAATGTTCCGTCAGCATGGACGTCCGAGGAACGGCCCAGCTGCCAATCAGAATGCAGCATCTGCCATCCAGCCGGCTGTGCCAAGCCATCGTCTCTGGCAGCTCGGCACTCACTTGATGAAACTCAATAAAATTGATCCAGAATAAATGAACAGGGGTAAGCAGCCAGAGAAAGATCACTCACTCCGTTCACCTGTGACAGCCGTGACCTGCCACATCTGTCGTGCTCTTTTTCTTCATCTTACTCAGTTTTTTTTCTAAATCTCTTTCTCAATTGCTTATAGTATCTCCTTGACCTTCTTTGTTGTTGCTTTATTTTTCTCTTACACACATGCTTGCTTTCTTCATAACAGAGGCATTTGCTCAATCAGACAAACAAACACACACACACACACTAAAGTGTATAATACACAGTCAGCCACTCATTACCGCGAAATAAACCCAGACGTGAAGCAGAGGTTAAAAACAGTCCCTGCATTCTCCTCTATTCCACTATGCTCCTTCTAGCTGTTTTGAACACAAAAACGCCTCCTGTGAAAAACACCCGATCGGGGTCAGCTGAACCCAAAAACCAGTTTAATTATACTGGGCTTCCTTAGTTAGATAGTTTTGAACATCCCTAATATGGGTCACATTTGAAAGGTCAACCTCACAAAGAAATTGATTCTGAGCACAGAATCAGAATCAAGCTGTGGTTCAGTCCCACTAGGATTCCAAAGACGCTTTTTATAGCCCCAAATGAATTGAAATTCTGTTTGCAACATTTGTATTGTTTTGTAGTTAAAATTCAACAATAATCATTATTGAATTAGTCCAGTAGGACTGCACTTTTTTCTAAATATTTTAGTGCATAATAACTGAATATGCAGCAAGTATTCAAATATAATGGCAAAAATTATGCAATAACCTGTATGTTTGTGTATTCTATATTCACATGGGTTTTGGTAATAATTTAGACTGCATGTCATACCTGACACATCAAAAACTTCTTTAATTATACAAACGAGCTCTCATACTTATACTGTACGTTTATGTGAAAAATCAAGGGTCTGGACAGGCATTGTGGGACTGAGATGTTTTTCATAGGGTTATTACTTACTAAAATAACAAAGGCATTAGAAGTTAAGGTTTGTTTAGCTCATTATAAAACAAACAAACAAACAAATAAAATTCGAACAATTAAAATGAACTGAAACTAAGGAATATAATTCATATAATTGTAATTAGCATAAAATGTAAATAGATGTACAGATGATAGATAGATAGATAGATAGATGAGATGAATTATCATATACAGTAAAAGACAACAACACTCAAGCACTGTAAAAGGTTTTTGCCACAAACTCAATTGACTGGCTTCTCTCCTGTATGATTTCATATCAGTCTCTTCAGACCTTGGAACTGTACATGATTTAGGAGCTTCTACAACTTTTGACGTCCTAATTGAACTCCTTTTTCACAAATTGATCACAGAAATAAAAACAACATAAATAAAAATGAATAACACAGTTTTCTCTTAGTCCAACAATAAGTGCAACCATTACCAAAGTACTCTCTCATTATTCAAAGTGCAAATAAAGACCACATTTTTCTTCAGGCATGATACAGAGCTAAGAGATGGTAAACTACACAGCCCAGCCTAACATAGATTTGATATTGGGAGATATTTGCAAGCATCAGGGAGCCGCTTTCAAAATGTGGGGTATTGAAATCACGTCCAAGATAAGACTGATGCTTCTCAGATACTTAGGATCTGTTGTGCAACAAATCCTTCACCATAGTCTTATCAGTCATCTTGTCACTCCATCATGGCAATATCAAGAGACTTCTTATCACATTTTAATCTCGGGAGATCTCATGCCACAAGATCTCCTTACACCCCTAATAAGTAGATTAGTAGATTGATTGGTAGATTGATTCATTGATTGATTCATTCATTCATTGATTCTTTCTTTCTTTCGTTCTTTCTTTCTTTCTACTGGGGCTGAATTTTTGGCTCCCATGCAAGTGCATCCGAGAGCTGAGCATCGTCTTGTTCACACCAAATTTACAGATCAGCGCTGTTGTCTTGAACTGTCAGGTGCTGTTTTATACGTCACTGACATCATCAGTAAGAACTCCAGTCAAATGAACAGCACTGTTTGTAACATTTGTTGAAGTCTTTCCTTTAAGAACAGTCTTTAGTCGGGTCTCTGGTGAATGACACCGGTAGTGCTGTCTCCATGGAAACCGCACACAAAGCAAACAAAGAGGCTGTCGGACTCTCACAGACGGCAAATCAAGAGTCCGAGCATTGAAATGAACTCTCAATCAATTTGATTGGAGGGTGACCTTATTAAACCCACGGCGATCATTCAAACATTCACAAGTACCTCATTCAACGCAGGCTTAAGGACCCTCGTGTGAACTTTGACCCAAGTCTCACGAAGTGCTCCTGCAGGCTTCTCCGCTAACTAGCATGACACATCAAGAGCAATCTTGCATCCGCTTCAAGCCTAACATGCTCCGACATCTTAATTGCTTTTCTTTGTGTGCATTGAGACATACCGCAAATGAAGATTTGTTTGGATTTGCGTGTGGAGTGACTGTGGAGGAGGGGGGCATGTTTTATCATTAAAGCTTTGAACTCAAAATGGGCAGGTATCAATAATTCACCAACAAACACGCTGGTGAGGCTGCATGTCAATGAACGGTAAATAATTCAACCTGTGGTTGATGGGTGGTTGATGGAGAGTTATCTCAATGCAGAAACACTGGAGGGAAAGAGCTCATGGACTGTTATGATGATCTGAAATGCATAATAATGGGGTAGTATTTTATGTCAGAAAAAACTAGTAGTATGATAGTATGCTATTCTGAATTCAGCAAGTGTCTACAAAGACTTAAGTGATTTATTGGATGATTTGTTCTCTTAAAAGATTCATTCAAACACCGAGATTCATTCTAGAAGAATCCACTGGAATCGCTATTGTCACCTAGAGTAAGAAAACAAAATTATGTCATAGTGGCCCTCATCAATTAGTCTTTTGCAATTTATTCGACTGAATATTTAACTTCACATGAACAGAAACAAAGTGGCAGCCAGACATAAAGGCTGAAGTCCATATAATGCAAAACAGATCATGTTGACGACACTTAGCTGAGGTAAATCTCTTTGCAAAGCTACTGCGCTGAATCGTGAGTTTTCAGGAGGTGTCTTTGACCAGGGCTGGAGTTAAATCGATGGTTCCACACAGGAGCAAGAGTCTTCATTCAAATGAATGAAATTGATTGGCTACCATTTCCATTTACATATAAATGAGAGCAGTTATCGGCGCGTCCACTTGTCTGAGTTTCTTGACAGCTCCAACTTTGTTAAACTCATTTTTTGAATAGTCTCCAGTCCAGAAGAGAAACCGTGATACATGCACGAAATAATAAATTAGCCAGTTATTATGCGGGAAATTACACTGAGAAGCTGGGAAACTTTCCATTTAGTTTCAAGGAGTGTGAAAATGGTGTGCTTCTTTCTACAGTCAGACAAAACAACCTGTTCAATCTTCAGTGTTGGCATTATAGAAGAAGTATTGAAAGTGCAATTACATATAAACTAAATATTTACATAAACCTCTGACCAGGAATAATGATTGGAATATGATGGCAGAACAATTGAATTACATCAGTGAGCATGTTTAACCTGCCAAACTTCACTCCTTTAGACATATATGATGATTCTGGTATTTACACGTGTTTATTTTAAATGAGAGAAAATCATAAGTGTAAATTAATTCATAGTCAATTTTAACAGCAAAATTTACAGTGTGCACCACCTTGTATTAAAAAAATATACCACATAAAAAAATATGAACTAATTAAAAAATTGTAGTATTTATACATTGTCTGACTAATTTTAGATACTGTTCCCTGTATATTTATTATTCAGGTATTTAAATAATATATTTTATGATTTTATAATTTAAATTAAAATACTTATTTATGTTTACATTAGTAGTGTTTTTTTGTTGTTGTTTTTTTTCAATTGCTCTTTGTGCAATTTACATTGTAATACCAGGAGGTGGTGACAAGTGAACATATTCATGAGTGAGTCATTCATTTATTCATTCACCGATTAATTCAAAAACAAAGATTCATTCAAGAACGAAAAAAAGAGAGACTGTTGTATTTAGTAACGGAACTGAATCACTCAAAATATACTTTTAAATCAATTTGATCGATTAAATGAATAATTCAATGACTCCCTCATAAATGCAGTCCTTTGTTGTCACCTACTGGCTTAACCCTGAAAAATTCCTACCATTTAATGTAATTTTTATTATAAAAATTACACCCCCAACCCCTTGCCAATTCGAGTCTTTGTATGAGGTACGGCCATATGAAAGCAAACACACTTCAGCATGCACAGTGTATATCTGATCCGATTATATCGTTGACGTACAGCTCTATGGATATGCTGCAGTGACACATCACAGATGGTGTGGATCAGCACAGGTCAACAGAGACGACCTCAGCCTCTGCTCAGCCTGCTGGGAACTCTGAGCTCCAAGATGCTAAATTAAGATGCATCGAAAGATGCAGATCAGACTCAATGTATTCAACCCCTCCAAGGTATGAACAACTCCTAAAAGCATTCATGAAGTTTTCTTGCTTTCATAAACGAGAGGGATGTGAGAGACAATAAGAAGCAGAACATGAGAGAACGAGGAGTCTCAAAAAGAAAGTGAGACATAAAGAAAGAGACGCAGACTGGCGAGAAGAAACACAGACATATACAGGCAGAGAGGGTATGACTTGCATGGTGATTTGCTGCAAAATTCAAAAGTAACAACAAACCTGCCATGCAAAACTATTTTTAAAGTTGAACTGTCATTTCACACTAGTGGTGCAAAATGGAACTGCACATATAATAATGACAACAAACAGGTTTCCAATCAGTTCCTGGTGGATTATATATATATATATATATATATATATTCCGTGTCGGAATGTTTGAACACAGACCACTACTATACAGGTAAGCTATATGGAAATTCAGTTCAAGTCCATTTACTAACATTTTAAATATATAAGCCTGTAGCATATATTACATTATCATATGTTCTATCATATAAGCAGGTTAAAAACAATAAAATAACAGCTCAATTTACTTGCCTCAAACAACTCAGTAGGTATTATTTTGTATTATTTAGTATTATTTATTGTTTTTGTTGTTACATTTAATTTATTGCCAGACTTTAATATGTGAATTATATTATCAGAAAACTAAACACATTTAGCGTTTTCAGGCTTTTATTTGTGCTTAATGGATAAAACAACAGAGCTGCGCACTCAGGTTTTAGGCCTTTTTGCAAATGTTTCAATCGAATTTAGCTGTTTTAGAGAGCGTTGCCTCATTTTGAGCCTGTTTTTAAACATTAACTATCTGTAACGCCATTTTTCATGTGTGAAAAAAACGACGAAACTAACCTAGCCAATCAGATTTTTTTTCACCCATATCCCCACCCCCAACCATGCAGGCACATTTGACTTTACAACACACAAACGCACACCTATTTATTTTTATTCTATCTTGCTTTCTTTATATGTTATGAGTGTATGCAGATAGATTTTAATAATCAATTTAAAAATTATGTAAAAAATAAAAACAGCATTAATTAGCGCCCTCTCATGGTATGCAGTCCGTACAGCCATACGGCTGCAGGCGCCACTGTATATATATATATATATATATATATATATATATAATATATTAGTGCCACATTACTCTTTTTACACCAGTGAATGTCTGTGTTTTGTCCATTTCAACAAAATTTACTTACTAACACTCAATCAAAATGTTCAGCTGGCCCTTAATTGGATATCTTCACTTCTAAATGGGTTGCAAGTGCATTTTCACATCAAAGAAAAGGCACACTTCACCTTTAAGAAAGATGCAGGACCTGAAACGGGAAAGTAATTTTGGACAAAGAAAGTAAAAAAGCACTGGCACTGAAATCGCCCTTTCTGGACCAAAGCTAAAGGCCTGCATTATAAGAACACTTCTTCAACACAAATGCTGTGGTTTTTAAAGGATTCATGGGTTAAAAAAGAGACCATGGGCTTCTTTTCCTAAGACCGTGGGCTGAGCTCAAGGAGAGAAGCTCATTAGCCTGATGCTCTGGGCAAACCGAAGCTACAGGGTGGCTTTCTGCCACAGGCAAGTTGTATTGAAAGCTTGTGTCGGCTCTGGGCCGCTCGGTATCACGGGTAATGCTTAACACAGAATATTGACACCATTATCCCACTGCATTCACTCATTGATTCTCTATGATTCTCCCTGAAGTCTGCCCTGGAAAAAAAGGACAAAACACACTACCATGGTAACTTGGCAATGTACTATGGCAATACCACAGTATTATTTGAAATATTTTTGAGAACCCTTACAAAACAATATAGTGTAGTTGTATTATGGTACAGGTATAGTAGATGGTAATACTGTGGTACTTTGAAATATACCATGATGCTGAAATGTTTTATACCATGGTACTTTCAAAATACCATGGTAGTACCATGGTACTGACATTCATGCACTATAGTTTTTTATGTGACAACAAAGAACAAAAAAATACCATAGTACAACTATGGTACATGTCTAAAATAGTAAACAGTAGTGCCACCATACTTTAAAAAAACAAACAAAAAAAAAACTATTGTGGTGTTACCATGCTACAGGGGTTGTATGTAATACCATGGTACTGTTGAAATTTACCATGTTATGGATATTATTTAGTATGGTACTTATATGGTATGGTACTGCAAAGTACTTCCAAAAACACTATAGTACTACTATGGTACATGTCCAAAATACCAAGGTAGTACCATGGAGATAATGTGGAATAGGGATGGTATGGTAATACTATGGTACTTTTGATATTTACCATGGCATTAAAACTATTATGGTATTTATATAGTACTGCAAAGAACTTCCAAAATGCCACAGTACTATGGTAGTACCAGTGTTATATCATTGAGATACTACTGTAGTGTTTATTAATATTTTGAATTTGCTTTTAATTTTTATATTTTAAATGTATTTATTTATTTTTTGTCTATTGATTTTTTTTTTTTTAATTTCAGTTTGTCTTTTTTTAGTAAAAGTTCAACTAAATGAAAAAGGGAAATGGTGCAACTAGCTGAAATAAAATAAGTTGAAGACGCCTCACGCTGCTCTCCTGAATGAGTTTTTCTTTCAGTCAAAGGCTCAAATTCTAGTAAAGGTCTGTAAGTGTCCAATTCAACACAGTTTAATTCCTAACACTCAAACAAAATGTTCCACTGGCACGTAATTGGATATCACCATGTTTAAAGTCATAGCGTCCTGCCAGATTGGTCCATTTCCACAACAGGAGCAGGTTTCTCAGACTCCCTCATCAAGGTCTAAATTGCTCTGGACATCATGTGCCAAGAGTCCTGCTGCACGTCCACGAGAGATCTCTCCGATGACCAGTGGCTTCACGCTGAGATTCCCAGCAAATGCCTCTCCATGTTCCAGTTATCATCATCATCATCATCATCAAGGAGCACACTTTGTCGTCTTATCAGAGGTGACGACGGCACCCTGGGCCACGAAATTATTGTGACTCCAAGCAGAAAGGCTGAAGCACTGGAGAGACCCTGCTGTGAGGAAACGTCTGAAAGGCCTCCTCTAAAGGTCTCTTTCAATCTCGATATATCCCATTTTTTCTCCATCAACACCTCGCTACCATCATGTCTTGAGATAAGCTGAGATGGCCTTGATTATGAGGAGAAATATTAAAAGAGACAAGAAAGATCTTCTCCTTAAAGTGGATGTCATTTAGATCAATCCCCTTAGTGGTGTGCAATTTTTTGATATTAAAAGTCTATGTCTTTATCCCAGTTCAATGTGACAACTTTAAGTAAAACATTTGTAGTTTGACTTCTTTCACTCAAATACATAAATAAATAAATAAATAAATAAATAAATAAATAAAAATAGGCCTAAATTTAAGACTGATGTATTTGAATTGCATATAAGTCTACCCATTTGGATTACACAGTTTTAACACACAAAAAAACTCAGTTTTAAATGTGATGCATATTTAATTTTATTTAAATAGTCGTACAGTCAAACCAAAAATTATTCAGACATTTTTTATATATTTTTACTAGTGGGTGCAGGACACTAGTTCATTTATGTAAGTGAGGATAGCAAAATAAAGTAAACTGTGACATATTATACCCAACAATTCTTCATACAGTGGACTACCAGTAAAATTGATAAAAATTTGGAACCAAAAATTATTCAGACACTTTGGCCTGACCATGTTTTTCTTAAGTGTTATCTGACATAATTAAGATTATTTTTTTCTAACACAGTTTAACTCTGAGATCTTGTCATATTTTATTACCATTTATTTTTTAAACTATAGTGAATAAACTGTATTAATGAATGAAATGTTCAAGGTGTCTGAATACATTTTGGTTTGACTGTATTTTCAAAATGCATTTATTCAAATTGCTTAGAAGCATAAATAAATCATAAATAATTATATAATCATATATAAATCAAAAATAAATTACATTTATTTAGTTAAAAAGTATGAACATAGTTAAAATATGCTAGCTGTGGATCTATAATCAATTAGTAAAAATGTATGAGATTGAAATGAATTTGATATATTGATGATAAATATGCACTCACCGGCCACTTTATTAAGTACACCTTGCTAGTATCGGGTTGGACCCCCTTTTGCCTTCAGAACTGCACTGTAAACCCAAACAGTAAAACTAACTTACAATGGAAAGTACCTTTTACTCAAAATGTGCCAAAAAGTTTAACTATTATTTTTGAGTTCATTCAACACCTATCAGATTTGAGTTAACACTAAAATGTTTTTTTTTTTTTTTTTTTTTTTAGTTTTTACAACTCTGCTGAAGTTCAGGGAACTTGAAAAAATAGATTCAACCATAATCAAATATTTTAATGTCAAACATATGCCCTCTAGCGGCGGTTTTCGACAAAAACGTGACGTCATCTCTGAACATGCACTCAGACGCTTTCCCTCCACACAGATACCCAGACATTCGCAGGGAAGTTGGATTTGACAGCAGGTCAATTCAAGTCCAAATACATGCATTTTTATTTCCATAGATACAAAAATATGCATGTATTCAGCCGTTTATAATAATGTTGCATTAAACCAAGATGAGCAAAACACTAAGGCCAAGTTTCACAGACAGGGCTTAGCCTAAGCCAGGATTAGGCCTTAGTTCAATTAGGATATTTAAATAGCTTTTATAAATGTACACTAGAAAAAAAAAAAAAAAAAAAAAAAAAAAAAAAAACATTACTGGTGTTTATCTTGAGTCAAAACAATGGCACTGACATATTTTAAGATATTGCTAAGATAAGATATTTTAAGAAGTTGCTTTCAGTTAAAACAGCTCAAACATGCATTTTAGTCTAGGACTAGCCTTGTCTGTGAAACCAGGGGAATATATATATTTTTTGATTTAAATGAATGTAAAAAAAACTAGCTATGCTTACTGATGACATTTAAGTTTACAAACTTACAAAAATAGAGGCAATCAGTTGCCTATTTTTTGAGTTAGTAGAACTTATCCGGGTTTACAGCGTGCCCTAATTCTTTGTGGTGTAGATTCAACAAGGTGTTGGAAACATTCCTCAGAGATTTTGGTCCATAATGACCTGTTAGCATCACACAGTTTCTGCAGATTTGTCGGCTGCACATCCATGATGTTCCACCACATCCCAAAGGTGCTCTATTGGATTGAGATCTGGTGACTGTGGAGGATATTTTAATAATATAGTGAACTCATTGTCATATTTCAAGAAACCAGTTTGAGACGATTTGAGCTTTGTGGCATGGTGTGTTATCCTGCTGGAAGTACAGTAGCCATCAGAAGATGGCTACACTGTGGTCATAAAGGGATGAATATGGTGGCAACAATACTCTGGTAGGCTGTGGCTTTTAAATAATGTTCAGTTGGCACTAAGATACCTAAAGTGTGCCAAGAAAATATCCCACACACCATTACACCACCAGAAGCCTGAAGCGTTGATACAAGGCAAGATGGATCCATGCTTTCATGTTGTTTACGCCAAATTCTGACCCTACCATCTGAATATCGCCGCAGAAATCCAGACTCGTCAGACCAAGCTACATTTTTTAAAATCTTCTATTGTCCAATTTTGGTGAGCCCATGTGAATTGTAGCCTCAGTTTCCATTCTTAGTGGACAGGAGTGGCACCGGTGTGTCTTCTGCTGCTGTAGCTTATCTGCTTCAAGGTTGGACATGCTGTGTGTGCAGAGATGCTCTTCTGCAGACCTCAGTTGTAACGAGTGCTTATTTGAGTTACTGTTGCCTTTCTATCAGCTCAAACCAGTTCTCCTCTGACCTCTGGCATCAACAAGGCATTTTCGCCCATGGAACTGTCACTCACTGGACATTTTCTCTCTTTCAGACCATTCTCTGTAAACCCTAGAGATGGCTGTGTGTGAAAATTCCAGTATATCAGCAGTTTCTGAAATACTCTGACCAGCCCGTCTGGCACCAATAACCATGCCACATTCAAAGTCACTTAAATCACCTTTCTTCCCTATTCTTGATGCTTAGTTTGAACTTCAGCAGATCATCTTGACAACAGCCGTCTCATTTTGATGGCTGCGTCCACTGGAGGTTGTATTTGTCAGCAACATGCATCATTGAGGCTGACTCATTTCAGTAAAGTAACCTTTGCATTCCAAAATCATAAAGAAATTACAACTACAGGTACTTACACTACTTACAAAGAATAATAGTCAACTTTATTATGGTTACGTTTCTGAAATGATACAATGCTTTGAGTTGCTGCCATGTGATTGGGTGATTAGATATGCAGGTGTGCCTAATAAACTGGCCAGTGAGTGTATAAATCTGATTACTGACTGTGCATTTAAAACACATTCAGTTTATCAGTACTATTACAGAAATCTTACCCGTTTCATTTAGATATGACTGACAAATATGCATCACATTAAGTTTATTAGTTTAAGTTAAAACTGTGTAATCCAAATGGATGGAAAATGTATGTGCAATTTAAATACATAAATACTTAAATTTAGGTCTAAATATTTTTTGAGCAAACATTTTTAGGCTGGTGGATGATATAACAGGTGGGGAAAAAATCCACCAGGACATCATACAGACAGGCTCGGATATCATTTTTTGAAATTCAGGAACTTGTGTTCCCAAGCAAAATGGTATGAAAAGCAAAGAAGGTGATAACACCTTGTACCATGTTTCTCATGTAAAGATCACAACATGTCTTTTATCTTGAAGCACATCCAGCAGGAAGGGAAGAAACTCATCTATTACAGCAGGCAGAACAGCACCATCAGGCTTCGGGATGGTAAAACATCATTGATTTGGCCAGCGGGCGGAACAGGGATAGAATAAACACAAACGTGTTAAGGCTGAAAATGGATTTTTAAATATGTATTCATTGATTTTCTGGTCTCTAAGTGTTCCGCTGTGACGTGTTATTTTGCAAAACAGAGGGATATGAAAAGAAGCATAAACTAATTTGCCTTCAATTGTATTAATTGAAGCGAAACATTCAAGTGTGAGTCAGCATTTGAGCTTTTACCGTCCTTCAAACTGAGAGTGATGACAATAATAATCAAATCAACAGAGAGACGTTTGTTTGTTCAGAGAACGTCAATACATTTGGCTCTAGAGGTGAGACGGTGACGTTTATTCAGCTGAACAAAAGAGGATTTGTTTACGCTTATAGCTTTTACATAATTATTCTGAATAACATACAGAAAAGCGCACATGATATTTAATCATAGAAAGGACATGCAAATACATTTACATTCATGTGTTTGAAAGATGCTGGTATCCAAAGCGTATTCAAGGTGTGAAATTTATTAGAACATGCATTTTCTAGGATTCATATCCATGACCTTGGTGTTGCTGGCGTTAGCAATGCGAGGGTCACAGGTTGAATTCACAGTGAATGCATGAACTGAGAAAAAAAGTGTAACCTGAATGCAATATAAATCACTCTGAATAAAAGCATCTGCAAAATGTAAAAGTAATTGAAATGCACTAACTTACTTAGTTACTTAGTTTTTGTCTTGTTTTCCAGTACAAATATCTAAACATTCTTAAATCAAGATACATTAAGAAGCAAAATGACATTTAATTAATTTGGACTTTTAAATAAAAAAATAAATAAAAAAAATCTGAAAAAAAAAAAAAAAAAAAAGCATCAAAATGAAGTGAGTTTTTGCTTAAAACAAGAAAAAATATCACCCAATGGGATAAAAAAAAAAAAAAAATACAAATAAATGAATTCAACGTTTCTTAACGCTTAAAAGCACTAACCACAGCTCCACTGTGAACAATGTTTAGTCCATGTTCTCCTTTCTGAAACATTTCCTGTCCAGAACAGCTCATAAAACAGGCTGCTGTGAAATCCTTTGACAGATTACAGTAATAGATAATATGAGGTATGACCTTTCTAAAATAAACGGCTGCATAAATTTGTTGGAAATGCCAATGGGACATGTGTGTCCTCCCTCCTTGAGCATAACACACCAGCACTAGCACATGCACATACTGCTGGAAGAAATGCGATTAAAACACAAATAGTGTGATTAAAACCACTGTACACATATTTTACTGTGATTATGTGTAGGTTTGTTGTGGTTTATTATGAGCATTATCACATTAACAGTCACAGTATTCTGTTTATAAGAGCTCCAGCTTAATCACAGTACAGTCTTAATCACACTATATGGATCATGTAAATATAGCCATTGATGAAATATTCCAAAATAAAAGAAGAACTGGATATGAATGTTTATACATAAAACCACATTTGAAAGTTACCAGAAATGGATGCAAAAAGTGAATAGTAATAAAGGTTCCGACACCATATGACCACTGAATTTCTATGACTTTTTAATCATGTGGATTAATATATTTCATATATATTTAATATTTTAAATATTACTAATAATATTACTAATAATATCACAAACACACACACACACACACACACACACATATTGAATATATTTATGTATAAATAAATTTATGAATATATAATATATTTAGTGAAATGGTCCCCTCTAGAGTTCATTTCTCTAGAGAACTAACATGCTGCGGACACTAAATGACTTTGCCTGAGGTAAATGTAATGCTATGTAAGATAATATTCTCAAGCTGTTTAAATGTTTTTCCTCCGTGGTTGAAACACTGGTTGAGAGATTACACATAAACATATCTATCCATAGATCATCTGTTCTTCTTCTGTGCTTTTTCCTGTTGTGGCAATTAGCAAACAACGTAGTATTACCGAATGTGCCCCCTTCTGGATTGGAGTGTGGATCTCATGTGATCAACTGTATTCGTCGTCTGACTGTATGCACCGGTTCAGGATGAATACATGTACCGTTACACCCCTAATATATATATACACTTTAAACTGTCTCTACAACCATGTTAACAGGTTTTATGCACACAATGCCACAGTTTCATACATCCATGAGCGGAGCTAATGAGGTCTACTCTGATCTGTTGGCCTGAAACATTAGCAATTCATGAAAAGAGTGGGACATCAAGGAGCTCGTTATGTTGTTTCATTTGATGGTATTTTTCCTGGCGAGACTCACCTGATTGATGTGCTTCAGTTTATCAATGACTTGATTGATCACCGGGTCGGCCTCCTTCACTTTGACTTCTGGGTTTTCTGCCTGGGCTTTAATCCCGTTGCCAACCACTCGCAGAGTGTAGCTATAAAGGCAAAAAAAAAAAAAAAAAAGGATAAAGAATGAGAGACGGTTGTTCGCGGTGAGTGGGTGTCGTTTCTTTGGATTCATTTCCAATTTTTCAGTACAAAGATGACTGAAGCTTTGTTGTTGGCTTGATGAGGAAGGCCTTACATGAACCGACTACATTTATCAGCATAGCAAAGAAAGAGGCGTAAAGAATCCCTGAAAAACCCACAAGGGCCTGAGACAGGACAAATAACTCAAGCCACAGTAAAAAGCGATAGGACCTCAGGCTGAGAGACAGATTGGGGTTTATGTGGGGCAGAATGGATGTGTGCTGAGATTGGACGCGGATAAGACGCACTAGTGCAGAGAAAGCACTGCTGACAAATGACATGAAATATTACAATACTTTATGGGTGAATTCGTTTTACACCAATACTAAAATCAGCCCATCCTATTGAGACTCACCTTGAGAAGGACACTGTCTTCAAACAGTGAGGATAAATATATGAATGAATAGGAAAATATGCAGTGGGCACAGGTAATCTACTCTGTTTACAGGCAATAAAAAATATATTTATGGAACTGAAAAACTCTTTCTTAAAGGGGACCTATAATGCCCCTTTTACAAGATGTAATATAAGTCTCTGGTGTCCCCAGAATGTGTCTGTGAAGTTTCAGCTCAAAATACCCCACCGATCATTTATTATAGCTTGTCAAATTTGCCCTTATTTAGGTGTGAGCAAAAACACGCTGCTTTTGTGTGTGTCCCTTTAAATGCAAATGAGCTGCTGCTCCTGGCCCCCTTTCCAGAAGAGGGCGGAGCTTTAACAGCTCTAGCTTCGCATACTCAACAACAACAAAGCTGGAGAATCTCCCACAGCCAAAATGACAATTGTCAGCAAGCTACATAAGATAATTTATATGATTAATCCAATGCTTTTACTCAAAACTCACTTTAAACCACGAGTGTTTACAATAACTTCCAACTGCGACTTAATATGGGTTTTGGACATATAATGTTGTTGAAATGTTATTCATAGCCTTTTATAAGAATCACTGCACCTGCTTAGCATTTCTTATGTAATCCTTATTTGTTATGAAAATAAGCCAAATCTCATGAAAATCACATACAAATCACATACAAATCTTAATAGTGTGTTTATTAGCTTCATGTTTCACATGTAGAAACATTTCTCTGGGTTTCTTGTATACGGAACTGACCGTGGAAGTGTAAGGGGCCATTCACATAGAACGTGTCTTTGCGTCTAAAAACGCAGCGTCAGGAATGGTTTTAAAAAAAGCGCAGCGTAAAACAAGAGGGTGATGCAATAATGACAATAACGGAAATAATAGAAATAGGCAAACAGCAGAATTGATAGATATAAGTTTTGACATGGAAAAAAAAGAAAATAAGATAATAATGAGCGCCTCATCCGTCATGTTGCCGTCAAATAAAACAGTTGACATGCCAACTTGCTACTGTAAACAGAAGCTCGCAACGCTTGCCCTGCCTCCGAGTTCTTCTGATTGGTCCACTGTTTTGGAACTGACATTGATGAGCAGCGCTGTGTGTAAAAGTTGAAATTCTTTTAACTTGATACTGCGTCTTAAAAATGCAGCGCTCATGTGCGAGGCACTGCAAAAAGACGCGAGATGCGAGCGTAACAGTCATGCACGTCCGTCAAGCGCGTTTACATAGAAAAACAATGGGAAAGTAGCGCATTGGAATAGAAAAACACGTTCTGTGTGAACAGCCCCTAATGGAAGTTCGTCATCGGAAGAGACAGGGTGGGTTATGAACGCATAATGTGCAGCAAATGATCTTCCTTTGAGTCATAACAGCAATCACGGAAGTGAAAACAAAGACAGACAGCACTGGAAGCTGCGAATCCTCATCAGATTGTGTAAATCAGTGGAAAATTTATAGAAATTATGATTCTGTCTAAAAAATAATGAAGCGTGTATAAATATACCAATATTTCCAGATATGAGCACTTTTGGACTGTAAGCCCTAATGAACACTGTTCAGTGAAGCTGTGTGAACACAAATCAACCAGAGCAGACGTGACTGAATATAAATGCGTATTGTTATTCTATTCAAAATATCAAAAATTACAGATGATTATTTTGCACTACTGACATTACTCCTGACACCGAAATTAATGTCACTGCAACCAAGTTTTTACGTGCAGTGAATAATCTGGGGCCAGTCAGCGATCTTTGCGTTTAAAGGGGCTAATATAGTCTTACCAATATGCAGGTCACATAGCAGTGCACTGAAGACCAACGGATTTCATAAAAACAACAAAAACATATTATAGTAATGCTACAGTTTTCCCTAAAGTACACTGAAGTACCATGCAAACACTACTGTATATGAATATGATATCATTCAGTATAGTGGGTAATATCAAAGTACCATGGAACCTGCTAGTACCTGTTTTGTAAGTGAGTCAGATTAAAACTAAGGAAATAAAAGGCACAAATAACATGGAAATAAGACAAAAAAAAGCAACTTATTTCACACTGAGCCTCAAGCCTCACCCTACCATCGAGCACGAGCATGTAGATTCACCTCAGCGGTGTGTCTGAATGGAGGATGTGAGACAAAAAGCCCCTCACAACAGCACTGAGCTGTCTCCTCTGCTGCTTTACTTCCCGCTTTGATTCCAGCTTAAGGCAGAAGAGGTGTGTTAGCTCAGGGCTGTCACTTAGCCATTCCAGCTCTTTCCACACACTCATCTGAATAACTTTCAAACCCATGGCGGTGCTCTGAGAGAAAGACACGTACTTCAGTGGAATGCAAATGCTCCAGAAATACACCGTTAAGTCTCGTTGTGTGTTTTGTGCTCTTGAGGCTTGGAGACAAATTGATTTAAAGGGTTGAAGTGGAAAATTTAAGACTAGAATAAAACAACAAAAACTACATACCGACTTCTCAATTTTGTCTTTGAAAAACCACAGTATTCATAAAGATATAAAAAACGACACCAACTAACAGCTTGTCATCGGCTAAACAAAATTAGTAATGGATATTAAGGGTGTTTTCAGACCTGTAGATCCATCCATTGTCATCCATCAAGATGACTGACAGGTTTACTCCATGAGATTAGCTTATTGTGGCTTAAGTCAGAATTGCGAGATATAAAGTTATAAAGATATAAAAACTTTTTTTCTCGCAATTGCGAGATTTTAATCACACAATTCTGACTTTATATCTCACAATTCTGACTTTTTTTCACAGAATTGTGAGATATAAACTGACAATTGCGAGTTATTAAGTCAGAATTGTGAGATTTGCCCCCGGTTTCACAGACAAGGCTTAGACTAAAATGCATGTTTGTGCTGTTTTAACTGAAAGTAACTTGCACTGACATATCATCTTAAAATGTGTCTGTGCCATTAGTGCACACTAGTAATGTTTTTTTTTCTTTCTTTTTTTTCTCTAGTTCACATTTAAAAAAGATATATTTGAATATATTTAAAAGATATATTTAATATTTGAAATGCCCTAATTGAACTAAGGCCTAATCCTGGCTTAATCTAAGCCCTATCTGTGAAACTGGGCCATAGTCAGAACTGCGTGATATAAAGTCAGAATTGTGTCTTATAAAGTCAGAATTGTGAGTTATAAAGTCAGAATTGTGAGATATAAACTCGCAATTGCGTGAAATAAAGTCAGAATTACATCTTATAAAGTCAGAATTGTGAGATATAAACTCGCAATTGCGTGATATAAAGTCAGAATTGCATCTTATAAAGTCAGAATTGCATGATATAAAGTCAGAAATGCACGATAAAGTCAGAAATGCATGATATAAAGTCAGAATTGTGAATTACAAAGTAAGAATTGTGAGATAAAAACTCGCAATTCTGAGAAAAAACTTCATTCTTTTTTCCCCTCACAATTGGACATTATAACACGCAATTATGAGTTTATATCTAACAATTCGCACTTTATATCTCACAATTGTGAGTTTATATCTTGCAATTCGGAGAAAAAAAGTTGTGAGATAAAAAAACGCAATTACTTATATTTTATTTCATGGCAGAAACAAGCTTCCATAGAAATCAGTGTCAAAAGAATCATGTAAATAAATAAATAATCTTACAAAGTAGTTTATGTTCAAGTGTCATGATGCAGTTTCTAAAACAAGTGGCCAAAATGTCCAAAAAACAAGGTACTTGTTTGTTA